>NW_027529424.1:5943031-6119373 GCF_008692635.1 Crocuta crocuta | reverse complement strand
GGGAAGCTCTAAATTTTTTTTTTTTTTTTTTTTTTTTTTTTTTGGTTTGTGACTTCTGCATGGAAATTGGTAAAATCACACTATCAAACCAGCCCTATAAGATGACAATGTTTCCGTTTTGCATGCTGTTACATAGAATCCTGCAATAACATCCTGTTCCTCCTTACATACATGTGTGTTTTCCTGGAACACAGTCCAAAATGCAGGTCACAGGATATTCTCACTTAAAATTTTACACGATTCTGCTAAATTGCAGTCTGATGGCTACACTGATTTCCTTTAACTGTCTTTCTATGAAAGTCCTCATCTCCACTGCCCTCAACATATACAAAATGCTTTAAAATTTTTCTTATCTGACAAGTAAAAAAATGGTGATTTTGTGAATCACTTTTGATAATTCATAAGTGTTACCTCATTTTTAGTAATGAAGATGTATTATTTCAGAATCAATAATAATATTATTAAATGACTATCATTGAATGTGGTACATGAGGGAAATTTTATTCTAATGTAAATCATGGTTCTGTTATTTTATATTCCATAGTGGTTTAAATTTTATCTTATGAAATCAGGGTTTTAACCATCTATAATGGCTTTAAATGCATTAAGCAAAAGTAGGTCTCAAACTCTAAGTTCTAGGTGAGAGGAATATTTTCAGGGTGCCTCAAACTTCTTGAAAAAATTAGATGAAATTCTTCAGAATAATCAAAAGCCAGAGTTTAAAAATTCCAATAAAGTAATGCATCTTCTCCTCCCCCAACAAAAGCAAACACCAAATCTAATATATATTAAATTAAAGGGCCTTGGTTGCTTTAAAATAGGTGATGAGAGGAAATATATCATCCCAACTTGATAAAGATTTTATCTGTATAAGTACATGTCCAACCAGAGAAGCCAAATTTGCAGGATATGTGTCATTCAGTTATAAATCAGTAGAATATATATCATGTGAATGTACACAGAGATTTATTACAAAGAACTGGCTTGTACGGTTGTAGGAGCTAAGCAACCAAGACCAAAATCCATGGAGTAGGCAGTCAGGAAGGAAGATCACAAGCAGAATGGGACTCCAGGGACATGGAGTCCCATAATTACATCTGCAAATTCCCTTTACATCAGGCACCTAGATTTGTGTTTGATTGCTCAACTGGGACTGTAGCCTAGCTGAAGTGACACATCACAAAAGCCATTGTACTATGTACCCATCCTCTGTTGTTGTCATTGTTTTAGTTCATGTTAAATTTACAAATGGGGTATTTTCTTTTGGGGACAAATTATCCTATCTAAATAAAATATAAAAGAAGCTACTGAATCTAAAATTGAAGTGTCAGTGGGGCAGATACTGGAGGAAGGCTATCATTGACCTTTCATTTAAACGGTGTGTTCACTGCTTTCTTGAAAGTAGTGATTGCACAGCCATCCTTCCATATGGAAGGCAGGAAGGCTCTAAGTACAATTACTTTAAAATTGAATATTATTACAAACTATCAAAGGTTGTAGTGATAGTATGTCATTGCCAACTTTTTTTCCTTATAAACTTTGAGAATTTGACATTCTCAGGTAATACATGGATGCTTTAATACTTTTCAATTGACACAGAAGAGAAAATTTAGTGTATGCATCTGATGATGGGAGCTCATAATTGAAGACATATCAGAAAAACATATTTTTCCATATAAATGAGAAATCTTTCTGGTGCAATTCATTCACAGTTACATTGCTTTTCCATCATTGATTTGGTTAAAGAAAACTATCATGCTTTATAAAGTTTTGTGAACTCATCAAAAACTGTTGGATGTTTAAGTAGAAACTGACCCTGAAGTCAGAGTTTGGATTGGCAGAAATAGCTTTTGGTAAACGAAGCCATTTTTTAGTAGTATAATTTATGATTGGGGATTTTGTTCTTCACCTCTTCCATATTCTTCCCAATTAGTGACTTAATAATTTGACATAATTTTTAATGCACTGAGTACTTCCATTTCCCAACCCATTCTTAGATAAATATTTTCCACTAAAATGATATGATTTTATTGTAAAAAAAATAGACTAAGTACAGAACTAATTTGTCTTGGTATAGAATTCCTTTTGGTGGGGGGACGGAAAGGGAAATATACTATGCTAAAATCCAAAACCATATATTTAGTAGATATATTTTAATAGAGTGACTTAGAGTCACTAATTCTGTAAAGCAAGTATTATCAATTATTTTCAACTGATTTTGGAAAACTTTCCAGGGTGCCTGTTCAATTAGATGCCTCATTGTAACATTATTGAGAATTTTTCTTTTTCTTTAATTTAGCCCAAGGGACAAACAGTTTTAAAGTCAAGCCACTTTCAGGCTTCAATGATTTCTGTGTTTGCATAGAGGACAGACTAACAAGGGTAAAATCTTGACTCTGCCTACAGTCACCATTTAAGGAAATGTTCTATGCAGGTGGGAGTTTGGGTTAAGTGCTTTCACTTTAATGAGTACACCAATCCTACTTCATTTGGTTGATTTTAAACGTTCTCGGGAATCTGCCATTAATAGGCACAAGGAGGGCCTGCAATCTAAACTGTTTGCAGGCAATATAACTGCCACTTTTATTGCTTCCCAAATCTTTCTAAATGCTTTTTTTGTGGAAAAAGAAACAGAACATTTTCTGAAAAAAATAAACCAGCCATTTATTTTTCTACATATTCCAATGTACTCTGTATTGCATTTGCTCCTACCTAAATCCCAACTGTAAGACCCTAATCCCTTGTGAAGCCTTTATGTGTTGAGCTGGAAGGTGTTTTGCTCTGTTTGGGTCGCTACGATGGAGTACCAGAGGCTGGGCGACTTATAAATGACAAAAATGTGTTTCTCATGGGTCTGAAAGCTGGGAAGTCCAAAGAGCAAAGTGGGGGCAGTTCAGTGTCTGGTTAAGATTTCACTTTCTGGTTAACAGAAGAATATTTTCATAGTGTTGTCACAGGGCTGAAGGGACTAAGAAGCTCTATGGGGTGTCTTTTTTTTTTTTTATAGAAGAGAGAGGGCGTGAGCAGGGGAGGGTCAGAGAGAGAGGGAGATACAGACTCTGAAACAGGCTCCAGGCTCTGAGCTGGCAGTCAGCACAGAGCCTGACGCGGGGCTCGAACCCACGAACCACGAGATCATGACCTAAGCGAAAGTCGGACGCTTAACTGACTAAGCCACCCAGGCACCCCTATGTGGCGTCTTTTAGAAGGACACTAATCCCATTCATGAGGACTCTGCCCTCAGGATCTAATCCCCTCCCAAGGCCCGACCTCTTAATACCAACACTTTAGTGTTGGGAGCCATTCTGAGCCCACTAGTCGAGAAAACTCCTGGTGAGGTTAAAGCAAGTTTGCATGGTCTCTTGTCAATCAGATGACGACCTATATCCACCCCCCACTCAATTATTTCTGCTTGAGCACTGACCCCTAAGGTACCTTGTTGATCAATATTGGAAGTGACCTGTCCCCTTATTCCGGCCCTGGTATGATGATTGTGCCTTGTGAAGGAACTTATTGTGGGAACTTCTTGTTTCGATTATGGGAACAGACATCGTGTCTCCAGAAGGTCTTATTTCCCTCCATACTTTCCCTTGAGCTATGAACAGGCTAATGACCCTTACTCATAAAAGATTGACCTTTATGTGTACAATCCTGTTTCTACCATTGTGTTAGTCCAAGAGGTTCATACAGCTCAACATGTAAATCAACTAACCAAAAATGTCTCTCATGCCCTAGCTATTCAAGAAATCATAAAACGAGACAGAAAGGTAAATGCACTCGAAGAGGCTATTCTATACATTGGAAATGAGCTAAACTCTTTAAAGGTATGGTTGGCTCTCTGGTGCCGTAAAGAATATAACTGGAAAATCAAGTCTTGCCTGGAGGCAAAGAGCCTAACTTAGAGAGAAGGAACAGGTAAAGGCAGAAGATAAAGTTACTACATACACCTTTGCTAACTGATGGTGTATAGCAACCACTTCCCTAAGACCTACATTCCACAAACACCTTCCCTTACACTGACAGCTGTGATGAGGATAGATAAGAGTATCTACAAACCTATGACTTAAACTTAGTGTTATTAAAATGTGAATGCTCTGTCATTTTCTTAGTTACTCAACCTCACTATAATTGGGGCAGTTCTGCAAGAATACTTCCGTAAAACCTATTTCTGTACGTTTCCAAAAATATCTTATCACAGAGAGCTATCCATTGTAAAAATTCCATTTTCTGATGCCATGTTAACATTTGACCTATAAATAAAGACACCAAAAATGACAGGACAGAGATGCCTGCCTGGTGATCAGAAAGAATCTCTGGGGATCCCTCCCTCCCTCCCTCGCTGACACCGTCCATCCTTCAGGGATCCCTGGACCTGCTGGAGCCGGCCTCTGCCAACTTAGGGTGGGAAGGATTTAAATATATGAATTTTGAGGGGACACCAACGTTGCATCTATAGTAGAACAAAAACAAAAAATTCAGCCTACTCAACTCTCTGATCAAGGTCCATATAGCATATGGCATGTGCAGCAGTCCTGAGGAGGGATGTCTCATAGGAGAGAGAAAAAGTAGGAGATATTCTTTCTCCTGCTGACAACCTCTGCTGATTCTTGGGACAAACCTATATCCTCTGGGCACCACTGTTTTTTGCAGACACTTGTCTTTGCCACTTAAAATTGCTAGGTCTCTCTTGGTTATTTTTTTGCTTGAGTTATAGCAATGGGATTTCTCAGCAACAAAAACTGCAGGGATTTTGCAAATTTCGCAACTCTTTCTCTCCTTGTGTTACAGTTTTCTGGAGAATCACCAGAATTAAACTCTGCTCCAATGCACTGCAGAATTTGTCCTTATTGCTTTCCCAACCCTGTTTGCTAACAAAACTTGACATTTAATGGAAGAGTTCACTTCCATGACTCATCTAACATGTCAGACCCGTTTCACAGATACACATGAATTTAGCTTAGGTTCAAGCGGGTCTCAAAATACACTGGATTTTTATTCCTAGATCAAAGGATGCCATCAGAGAACTTACTTACTGGACCTTAAAATATCAATGTTTGTCAACCATCAGCTCTCCTCCATGGACCCACCCACTCATCCTATCTTAATATAAAAAATGGAACTCAAAATATACAAATAAACTTGCTATTATGGCTCTTTTAGAGTTGCTGTTGAATTCTTTACTTCCCTTTCTCCCTCTCTCTCTTTTCCTTTCATTCCCTGTCTTTGTTTCTCTCTTTCTTTCTCTCTCTTTCTTTTCTTTTGCTCTGTCCTTCCTTCCTCCCTCTTCCTTCCCTCCTTCCATCCATCCTATTCTTTCCTTCTTTCCTCCTTCCTTCCTACCTTGCTGTCTTTCTTTCTTCACTCTTTTTCTTTTCTTTCCCTTCCTTCCTTCCATCCTTTCCTCCCTCCTTCTCTCTCCCCTTCCTTCCTTCCTTCCTTCCTTCCTTCCTTCCTTCCTTCCTTCCTTCCTTTCTTCCTTCCCCCATCCCTCCCTACCTTTTTCTCTTTCTTTCTCTCCTACTGTATCAGTTGATATCTGCCTTCTTTAGGAACATCTGGGAACAGGGTGGGGAATAATATTTCATGCTTCAGCATTCAAGCAGCAACAGCAATTTTTCTTCTTGTAAACAAGTTCAATTTTGTAAAATGGAATGGAACAAATGGCTTTCATCATTGATTACTTTCCTGTCTTTGCTAGCAAAGTTAATAACAGCATTTCTACCCTCTGATCTACTTCTCCATTTACTCTTTTCTCTGGTTATTTCATTGCATTTGTCTCAGTCTCTTCAGGCTGCTGTAATAAAATATCATAGACCAGGTGGCTGAGACTAAAGACATTCATCTTCCCCAATCTGGAGGCTCTGAAGTACCAAATCGCAGCACAGGCAGACCCAGGCCCTGGTGAGAGCCCTCTTCTTGACTTGTAAACAACCATCTTCTCACTCATGACCTTTCTTCGGGGCACATGCATGGGGAGAGAGGGATCTTCCTGTCTCTCTCTTTCTCACTAATCCCACCATGTGGGCCCTGTGCTGATGACTTCTTCTAAACCTAATCAGCTCCCCAAGGCCCCTTCCCCAAATATCATCACAATGAGTTAGGGCTTCAGTATTTGCACAAACATTCAGCCCACAACACCTTTGTATTTGCTACAAACATTTTTATAAACCACCTAAGATCATTTTTGGTCAGTGTCAGGGTAGGAAGAAATTTACTTTCATATACAGAAATACATAATGCTTTAATATAAAGAGAAATAGTTAGGTCAAGCTCTGTGGTGTCATGGAAAGCACATGGTATGGTGGCCTCAAGACTAAAAGGCCCTCAGTAGAAGACATACTTTTTATATATTGAATTTATGTCTAGAAATAATATGTTATGCAGCTGAACTAAAATATATTTCTTCTCATCTGTGGATGTTCTTGCTTCATCTCACACATTAAAAAAAAAGTTTCATCAGTTCCATTTTTGTTGTAGGTATTCATTCATTTACTTTTTAGGTAAATTTGATGCTATCAGATGGCATTTACATGAATGTTTTTATTAATGAGTATCTACCTAGTTCCACTGAGCCCCCAACTCACTAAACATTAACTTTTCTTCATGCTAGGCCCATTCATCTTGGATATCTTTATTTTTCTTTAATGTTTATTTATTTATTTTTGAGAGAGAGAGAGAAAGAGACAGAGAGAGAGGGAGACAGAGAACCTCAAGCAGGCTCCCCACTGCCAGCACAGAGCCTGACGTGGAGCTTGAACCCATGAAATGAGAGATCATGACCTGAATCAAAATCAAGAGTCAGACTTCCAACTGAGTCACTCAGGTGCTCCATCTTAGATATTTTTGAAAGGAATGATGTATTCCATATGACCATCTTTCTATTATTGGAAGACCACCCTACAAGGCTATGTCTCCATAAACATATCATAAGTTGAAAAACTCCTAAGTCAAAGATCCTTTTAATATACTTAACTGACAGAGCATCACCATTTAGCTAAGTCTACCTTAAACATACTCAGAAGAGTCATACTAGCCTATACTTGGGCAAAGTCATCTACCACAAAGCCTATTTTATAATAGAGTGTTGACCATCTAAAGTAATTTATTGAATATTGAAGTGAAAAACAGAGCAGCTGTAGGGGAATAGAAAGCTGTCAGTGTATGAGTTGTTGACCCTCCTGATCACTGGTAGACAGGAAGCTGTGGCTGCTGCCACCGGGCCTCATGAGAGAGGATCTGATGTCATGTCTCTAACCCGGGAAAAAATAAAAATTCAAAATTTAAAGTATGGCTTCTACTGAATGAACAATGCTTTCCTACCATCATAGAGTTAAACTATTGCTAATTCAAAATATTATAAATCAGGGCCCATCTGTATTCCAGATATAATGTACATCATGTTTAAAAGGAAATGATTTTCAAAGATAGTCTTATTTAGAAAAAAATATGGGAACATGAAACACCGCAATAATTTTTAAAACATATAACATTTCTACATACAATATAATTTGATGCAAATAACACACATAGGAGGGCATATTAAAAAGATCATATTATTTACATCAATGGCCTCAATTTTACTTTATTTTTAATGTTTTTTTAAAATTTATTTGTGTGTGTGTGTGTGTGTGTGTGTGAGAGAGAGAGAGAGAAAGAGAGAGAGAGAGAGAGAGAGAGAGAGAGACCGTGAGCAGGGGAGGGTCAGAGAGAGAGGGAGATACAGAATCTGAAACAGGCTCCAGGCTCTGAGCTGGTAGTCAGCACAGAGCCCGACACGGGGCTTGAACCTACAAACTGTGAGATCATGACCTGAGCCAAAGTCGGACACAACCGACTGAGCCACCCAGGTGCCCCATCAATGTCCTCAATTTAAAAAATAAATGATTTTTAAGTGATTTTAAAAATAAATTATTTTTAAAAATAAATGATTTTTAAAAATATGCTTTAAAAGTAAATAAATTGAGCTCTTGAAAAAGAACTTCAAAAATATTTTTAAAAACTGTCAACATCTGTGATTTTGAAGCTTGTCTTAATGGTGAGCCAAGAAAAGCAGATATTTTCTAGAGTACGTTTTACATTTATAAGAGTGAAATTACATCTTGTGGTACAAATTGTAGGTACATATATATAAAAGCATGACATCCTTGATGACTATTTATAAAAGCTTTCCTTCTACTTTCCTTGTAAGAATTCTCAAATAATTTGATTTAAATCTTCCTCTAAGCAGAGTATGGTGTCTAATTTGCTGCACTATAGCTAAGACAGAATTTATGTTTTTAATGAATTATTCTCCTTTGTAGAGAGGGATACATGGCCTCTGAACCCCAAATTACAAAATCTCTTTGGTAATTAAAAGATAAAAATAAGCCTGACAACAAAAACTTTTAAATTTATTTATATATTCACAGTGTCTTTCATAGATACTAGTTTGAGGCACAGACTTCCCAAATCCACCAAATTTTTAGTGATGGTGTGGCCTATTTTAAAATTTCATCTATGCAAACACTTGTGATTTATTCTTAATGTGCATGCATGTGGAACATCTTCACAATCAAAATAAAAAATAAACCGCTTTCAAAGAAGCTTACTTAAAAATGAAGAAATTGACATATTGACAATATAGAATTGACATATATAGAAACTGACTTGAACATATGAGAAGTCAGTCATTTTTCTTTCTTTTTCTTACCCCTCAATGGGAACTTTACAGTGAATGCATACATACCACACATACACACAAGCGCACACACACACAGAAAAGTTTTGGAAAAAGGCATTGTGCTTAAATCACTACTCGCACCATATGGAGATAGTTGTAGGAATACATTCAGAGTGATTACTTTTTTTTAATCATATATTTGCATTATTCCACCTAATGCTCACTAATCATTTACCAATAAAATGATCTCAAAGGGGAATGAGTCCTCTCAGCAAAAAGCACCTATTTCTCATTCACTTGTAACTCATCAAATGCATTTAACCACCAGAAAAATATTTGATGATAATAATATGAATAGTTAGGAGAGAGACCCAACAGGAAGGGAGAGTTATTCCCAGGTAAGATTCAAGTCTTTCAGACAAATGGCACTACATTCCCAAATCATTAGCAAATTTACCTAGGTGCCATGGTATTAAAATGAGCACAGGAAATCATAAAAGAAAAATAAAATCTTGTACAGTAGCACAACATAATGAAGTTTTTGTCTTTTTCTCTGATCAACTAGTATTAATGAAGAGGTATATAAAAGGACATAATTGTATTAATTTACATTGTTGTTTCAGTGACTCAAAAATAGTGTATTATTTTGTTCACCTGAAATTAATATAACATTATACATTAACTATACTAGAATGAAGATTTAGAAATATAATATTTTACTTGTGTAGTTATTGAAAATACTTAAACAGGGGCACCTGGGTGGCTCAGTCAGTTAAGCGTCCGCCTTCAGCTNTCTTAAACATCTCTCATATACATGATCCCATTTGATACTTATAAAAATTCTACCACTTATCCCAGTCATGTGCACTTGATCTCCCTTGCGCATATATCACACAATAGGGTATGCATCATTTACTCTGTGTCAGGCACTTTTTAAAGAGGTTTGCAGATATGAAGTCACTTTATCCCTGCAGCACCACATAAAGTATATTCTATTATTATTTTCACTTTCCTGATGATAAATATGAATTCAAGTAAATTTTCCCAAATCACGTACCTAAAAAAGTGGTGAAGTAAGGATTCAGACTCAGGAAATTTAGCTCGAGGGTATGTTTTCTTTGCCGAGGAGAGACTTAGAGGCCAGTCCATAGGCATGTCCCTAATGGGTAAAGGAGTTGGTACAATACATGGGTCTGACTTCTCCAAATCCAGTGTTTTTTCTATCACATGTGTGTGGTGGAGTCATATACCATTTGGAGACTTAGTGTGAATACATATACAAGCCACCATGGACTGCTTGAATGGCTTACGGAGTCTGAAAGTTAGGAGAACCTCTCAACTGCCAAGACCCAGGATTACTGTAATAATTGCATGCTTCAGGTCTTTTATTCCAAGAACATTTAGTAAGAGTTGTACAGGAGACATTTACTGATAAGGGTTGTCAAAATAAAGGGAGAATAAGGAATACAAAATCGTAAACTACCTATATTTAATATGGAGCACCAAAAAGAGCATACAAAGTATACAATTATCTCTATGGGAAGTCAGCAGAAGTCAAATCGACATAATGGAAACCTGGATCTCTAGAGGTGAAATGTCTGAGAAGTAAACCTTCAATTACCCTGTCTCCTAGTAAACATTAAGGACTATGTTGGCGTGTTTGTCATTATTTGTCCTAAGGGAAGAGGTAAGAACATAGCCGATATCAAACGGTAGCACATGGAAAGAGACAGACAGAGAGACTCAAAGAAGAATGTTCCTAGCAAAATGTCATTTCTCAAGAAAGGGAACTTCATTCCAATCACTACATGTAGTATTACTGTGTTGGCAGCTGGGTCTTTGGAAGTTCTTGGGAGATTTCAAGACCCAGAGAAGTCTGTCTCCTTAATGGAGAAGGTATCTGTGGCCCCCTGCTCTGTAGAGCCATCCTTACGCAGATGAGTTCTGCTGTCCTATGCTTACATGAAGGGACTCTTCTACCTCCTATGTCTTTTGGAATCTTTTCACTACCATCTTTGAACAAGTACATTAGCACACACACATGCATAGTTATACATACACGTGTCTCTCAGTAGAGAAACTCAATTCACAGAGACATTATAATGTGCGATCTCCTTATGTTTTACTTTTGGAACCCTCAAAAATAGAGACTCAAACTAAGACTACTGCATTGGCAATATGGAAACTTTTCCAAAGACATTCTCAAGTAATCCCAATTAAAAACATAGATACTTTAACTACCTCTCTAGAATTTTTTGTTGACTTCTTTTTGATTTCTGTTTACCTGTTCTGTAACTCTCAGGAGAGGTCAGAAAGAGATCATTCTATTCAGTCTTGGTGAACACTGAAATGATCAATTATTTCATATTTTCATTATTTTCCTTTCTTCCTTCTACTTGTTTCTAGTTTCTCTCTGTTCATTGAGACGGTGAAATATGAATTTGTGATACAAATGCCACAAGACATTTGCAGTACTACTCCTTTATCCATGCTTTTGCTATCTGTGTTTTCAGTTACCAACAGCCAAATGCAGTCTGGAAGGAGATCATCTTCCTTTGGACCTATCCTCAGAAGGTCACTAGTAGCCTAACATGTCACCATGCTTAAGTCATTCACTTCACTTTGTCTCCTCACATAGGCATTTTATCATCTCACATCATCATAAGAAGAAAGGTGAATACAGTATAAGATACTTTGAGGGAGAAAAATAGAGGCAACATTCATATAACTTTTATTATAGTTTACTGTTATAATTATTCTATTTTACTATTAGTTATTGTGAGTCTCTTACTATGCCTAATCTGTAAATTGACCTTTATTATATGTATATATGTGTAGGAAAAACTAAACTATGTATAGGGCTTGGTACTATATGAAGTTTAAGGCATCACTAGGTCTTGGAATGTATTCCCTGGGGGTAAGTGGAGACTACTGTATATCTCTTCATAAAGGAGGTCTCTTTTGTCTTTTTATTTCATTATTTTTCCCTATCATTGATATTTAATCAATATTTAAATTCCTCTCCTTAGTCCGTCTTTTAATGTTTTTAGATATGCATTTGTATTTTTTTTAATTTGAGAGAGAGAGAAAGAGCATGAGTGGGGGTGAAGGGCAGAGGGAGGGGGGGGAGAGAGAGAGAGAGGAGAATATCAAGGAGGCTCCATGCTCAGCATGGGCTGGATCTCACGACCCTGGGATCATGACCTGAGAGAAAATCAAGAGTTGGCTGCTCAACCAACTGTGCCACCCAAGCGCTCCACATTTGTATTTTAAAATATATTTTTTGTGTGTATATGAATCTTTAATTTGCAGTTCTTAACCTCTTTCATCCATTGCTGATGTTGTGTTCTGTTTGCCAATGATGTTTTAACTGTTCTATATTATTAATATATTTCAGTTCTTTAAATACACAACTATAAAATTATTTTAAAGTCCTTCTATCTCAAGGTTCAATAGGTTCTACTGTAACCTATCTGGCAGCAGATGTTTTATTCTGCTCTCTTCAAACAGAGTTAATTCATGCTCTGTGACCAGTAATGACATATTAAGTTAATGTATGTATCAATACATGAAGTGATAGAGACTTGACTACACCATTTACAGGGGTTTTGTCTTAACAAGAATGAACAGCATAGCTTAATCTAAATATCTACTTATCAAAGGCTAATTCATAATATATTTATTAATGTTATATAACATTGATAATCTATATAATGTAATATATGCATAAATGCATGTGTGGGCCACAGACACATACAGATATAGTTCAAAGATATAGTATGCAGATTTAATGCTAGAAAGATTAATAAAAGACTATAAAAATGAAAATTTGTCAATAAACCTAGCTATGCACATATTATGCATATATAATTATAATGTATATAATATATAATATATTTATTTTGAAAGGCAGAGGAAGCAGAGGAGGAACAGAGAGAGAGAGAGAGACATAGACTCTGAAGCAGGTTCCAGGCTCTGAGCATGAGCTCAGAGCCCAACATAGGGCTGGAACCCACAAATCCATGAACTGTGAGATCATGACCTGAGCCAAAGTCAGATGCTTCACTGACTAAGCCACCCAAGTGCCCTAAAGAGATTAATTTTAATTGGTGTTTTTCCTATGTAATTATCTAATGAATTCAGATGTATACGAATATAAAAGGACATAATATATTTTACTAAAACGATAAAAAAAGGAACCTGTAAAAATAATTTGAAAGCGAGACCTTCTGACTCTCAATCTTTTACTCTTTCTAAGGTATTAGTGATTGTAATAATGATGTGTAAGGAACCCTGAGAACACCCCAATCCCTTTCAAGGCATTTTAATTGTCAAAAACATTTTTCCTACTAATGCTTAAATGTTACTTCCCTTTTTCAGTTCTTCTTTCAGGAGTGGATGACGGCACTGACAAGGGCCTATGTATCATATGTGATGATGACATTTTTGTTCTTTTGAGTAATGGAATATGTGCTACTGCCTTCTCTAAAAATTTTCTATGAAAAAGTTTTTGGATATAGATAAGTAGGTTTTCAGAGATTAACAAAGCTTACTTTCAGCATTTACACTTATATTATTTTTGCCTATATTGCTATAATCATTGTAAATATTATCATTTAATAAAATATTACAACAAAATCCTAAATCTTCCCTTGTTCCTTATAGAAACACAACAAGGTGTAAGAACACACCATTGTCTTCTTTGTCATAACATTTTGTTTTTAAAGAAGGACTAAATTTGATTAAAATTTTGATTAAATTTGACTTAAAACTTATTTTTTTAGAATTAAATTATGCACTATTCTAAAATATAAAATATTTTTCATATAGTTAAGCTTAAAATTGTTGGTTTGGAAGAGATTAAAAGAATTGATTAATCAAACCACAGCTGCACCATATTATCAAAATATGCCAAGAAAGGATTCAACTGACATTCAGAAAATTCTCTCACTGATGTTAAGAGAAGAATCTATTCAAATGAAATTGGAAATATCTTTGTTAAAATGTTTTATTTATTTCTGAGTGAGAGAGAGAGAGAGAGAGAGACAGACAGACAGACAAATAGCATGAGCAGGGGAGGGTCAGAGAGAGAGGGAGACACAGAATCTGAAACAGGCTCCAGGCTCTGAGCTAGCTGTCACCACAGAGCCCGACACAGGGCTCGAACCTACGAACTGTGAGATCATGACCTGAGCCAAAGTTGGATGCTTAACTGACTGAGCCACTCAGGCGCCCCAGAAAAATCTTTATATAAGAAGTAAAAAAAAAAAAAAAAAAAAACCCCACAAAATGTGTCTTTCTTCTTCACAGATGCTTGTAATGTAACTCATGGGGTCTTGTGCAAGAAGCATTTAAAAATATGATTATGGCAGCATTTAAATTACAGCATCTGTTTGAGACCAATCATTCAGAAATTAAAGAGAAATGAATTTTTTATTTTAACATTATTATTAGGAGCTCATTAAAAGCCAAAAGTTGTTTGGTTTTGTTCTTAAAAGTGGCAATGTGAAAGTCACTGCAGCATCTTACTAAACAGTAAATCATCACATTGCTGCTTATGGTCACATTACATATGGCTGAAGAGGTACACAAAATAGTTGACTGACTAACAAATCTGTGAACATTTGACTGGAGAATGCCTGTTGGGTGAAATGTCAGAGAAAGAAAAATCATGACAGTGCTATTTACCAACAATCCATTAATAAGAAAATTAATAATTTAGCTGCAAACCACAAAGATTGAGTTAATACAACATCTGCAGAATTATTTCAAATGGATGAATTTATAGATGTGGCTAGCTTGTTTGGCTGATACTTGTTTTAAACACTTCCGGTCCACCCTATTGGTGAAGGAGGTAATGAGGATGGACCAAGACAATGCACCTGGCACTGGACACATATGACAGATGTCAGGTTATTGATCATGCAGAGTTACAGCCTAGGAGAGGAGGGCCCTGCATGTCACACAGGGTCACATGGGTGTTGCATTCTAGAATGTACTGAGAGCCCTGGGGTGGTGGGAGGCACACTCTGTAGTACCAAGAGATAGCAGCAACCCCCTGGTTACTGAGGAAGAAAGTGACTGGATTGTTTGAATAGTTTCACTTCTGGCAGGGGCTGAAGCCTGCTTTTCAAGGGCAATAGGAACTGCACCTGATCCCTTCGGGAGGGACACTTGTTTGGCTAAGGTTCTTATCCCAGACAGCAGAGTGGGAGGAGAACTTGCATTTAGGCTCCTGGAGACCCTGTGCATCACCTGATGTCAAAACACACATCTTACTGGGCCCTAGCTTGATCCTGAGTGGGGCCATCTTAGAGACAGGTCTTGGGGCCCTTCCTGTGCTTCTCTTATCTCACGATTATGATAATGTCCAAGTCAGCAGACACTAAGGATTCCAAGCAGGACTCCAAAGGAAGGGATACTGGATGTCAAATGCAACCCTGCAACTTTGGGTAAGTTAACTCCCCTATACCTCAGTTTCCTCACCTGTAAAATAGGCTAAGATAGTACATGCTTACCATATAGAGATCTTTTAAGGATTATATGATTTATTATCCCTAAACACTTTATAAGTACTTTGTATATTTATTTTTATGAGATAAATGATTAAATGCATATATATAGTAAGTATATATATATATATAGTAAGTTTATATATATATAGTAAGTTTATATATATATATTTGGGAAATATATATATATATATTAAATATTAACTTACTATATTAAATAGTAAGTTAAGTATATATAATTACTTGGGAAATAATTATTTCCTAACAGGGTTGTGATGAAAGTATACCAAAAAAAACTATTAAAATTGACAAAGTCTATGTAACATAGGGGAAATAATGTTGGGGATAATCTTGTGCTGAAAGAAACTATTGCAATTATACTATGAACTTTCTGCCAGTTAATACATGTACTTTTCAGAATTATAGATGACATAAAGCTAGGAGAGATGGTTAGCATTTTGGGTTAACAGAATCAGAATCTAAAACAGTCTATGTAATCTTGAATATTGGGTCAAATCTGGCAGGATTATATTTAACAGAAAAAATATAGGTCTTACACTTGGGGTCCTAAAAGAAGCAATATATACTTTAGGATGCAGTTGATTTTAGGCTCAGTATAAATCAATTAATAAGTTTCCCCAAAAAAAGCCAGCCTAAGTTTCATATGCCTTTAGGCTTTATTTATAGAAATGCAGTGTCTTGATCAATTAAAGTGATAGTACCACTTTGTACTGGTCACTCTATTTTTCTTGCTAGTTTCAAAAGGACACTGAAAAAGTAGGGCATTATTTTCGCAGAGCAACTAGGAGACTGAGTTGACTTGAAACTGTCATATGAGGAACTGAGGAAATAATAATTTACCTTGACCCTCTACCGTTTAGTAGTCTAGATACACACCTTAGGCCGAGGACCCAGTGGCAATGCTGTGTTCGAAGACACCCCTGGCGTGCTTCTGACCTCTTTCCAGTTCTTACCCAGTTCTAACTCTTGGCTTGGTCAATTGGCATTCCTGCCCACTTCCTCTTTGTAATAGGATTTAGCTTCTCGGCTTTGCTCATTCCCAAACTTTAAATGCATAGAACCTCCTGGATATCCCTGCGTCAACTATTGGGGTAGAATGCCATTCCTATAAACCCTCAAATGACCCCATTTCCCCCAGAGGGTTAAGTCTGGATAAGATGCTGAAAGTAGCCTTCTAAAGACAAACCTAAAAATATGGGGGGTGGAGGGGGGCGCCTGGGTGGCTCAGTCTGTTAAGCGTCCGACTTCAGCTCGGGTTATGATTTCATGGTTCATGGGTTCGAGACGCCTGTCGGGCTCTGTGCTGACTGCTCAGACCTGGAGCCTGCTTTGGATTCTGTGTCTCTCTTTCTCTCTGACCCTCCTCTGCTCATGCTGTCTCTCTCTCTCTCAGAAATAAAATAAAACATTAAAAAAAAAATAAAGACAAACCTATAGTTACAGACAGAAGGCAAATGGAGGCGGGGGTGTGGGGGTTCTGGGTTAGGGAGACTGACCTCATGACAGCTGGAACACCCCAAAATTGGAGTGAGCCAGATCGGGAACTAATGACTTTCCCTTTACTACAGAAATCTCAGCAGAAGTTTGTTTTTCTGTGTGCAGAACTACTGAAGCAAACATTTAACAACAAGACCATAAATTATATATAGTCATTTTACTGAGGTGTTTTCTGTTTCTTAATTTGAGAGTGTGGAATTTTATGGGAATGTTTTAAAACCAATCATATGTAACAACATTTATCACTTCTGTGGATCAGAAAATAGAGTCAAGGATCTATACATGATATGGCATGAACATGAACCATATTTTGGTCAGTTTGGTCAGCATTAGAAATGAAACTGATAATTAAGGTAAGAGGCTGAGATTGACTAAGCTGCCTGAAACAAAGCCCAGCTTTCATGTGAATCCTTCAGATACATGCCTCAGAGTGCACTCTTCCCTATGTTTTAAAATACAGCTTCATCTTCAACCTGGAACACTTTTATATTTATTCATTTTCTTTAGGCAAAAACTGATACATGCTCCCTCAGAAATGGATTGTTAGAAGTAATGAAATTGGCTGTTAATAAGAATTTTGAAGTAACAAAGTAAACAAATCTATTAAGATGAAGATATAATGCTGTATAAATATTTATTTTATATATCATGACTGTAAACTGATTCTTCTATCCTACTAACTGTACTAAGAAGTCCCTAAACAAATTAAGATATCTAATAATATTGAAATAGGGATTACAATTTAGTGAAAGTATATTATGAGGTATCAAGTTCAAAGCACAAATTATGCAGAATTAAAAATACAAAAGCCACAAGAAATGAGTTTTATGAAATATCTTTCACCTGATTTGGAAGATTGATTTTTCAAAAAAAAAAAATCAGCAATTGATTATGTATATTCTCATCTTATGATGTAATAAGCATAGAGTAATTAAAAACCTTGTTTTTCTAAAGCATGTATGTAAGGATTTTCACTTGTTCTTTCAGAAGCTAAAAAATAAAGTTGATGTCAGAATGTATTATGTGTCAGATTTTCTCTGCCTTTAACAGTATTGAACATATATAATAATATATTATTTTGACACGCACACACACATTAAGACTTTAACTATTATATTTTGAAAAGAAACACTGGGCAGATTGCTTTACTGGAACAGAACCAAGACTAAGCCAATATACATGTATAGAGCATACATGCCTTCATAGAAGGAACAGCCTTGCCACAGCACTAGACTCTTCTGTCTTCTCCAACATTAATACATTAATACTCTGCAAAATGACAGTATGACTTTATTAAGCAGCCTCTGTTGCTTATAAAATTTCTACCTAAACCTATTCTATTAGCCTTATTCTGCTGGTCCGCCTACAGTGTAGAGCCACTGTCTTGTAGACATTGAGACAGATTTTTTTCCTTTGATAGAGCTTAACAGCTTGGGTTTATTACTTAATTTAACAGGTATTAAGTGCCTACTGAGTTAAGCATTGGGTTAGAAATTGAGGAGAGGTGCCTGGGTGGCTCAGGCTGTTGAGCATCCAGCTTCGGCTCAGGTCATGATCTCGTGGTTCATGGGTTCAAGCCCCACATTAGGCTCTGTGCTGACAGCTCAGAGCCTGGAGCCTGCTTCAGATTCTGTATCTTCCTCTCTCTCTGCTCCTCCCCCAGTCACACAGTGTCTCTCTCTCTCTCTCAAACATAAATAAATGTGAAAAAAAAAAAAAGAAATTGAGGAGATAATGGTGGCAGTGCTTGTTAGTTTTATCTGTCAATTTGGTACAGTCACAATGTCCAGATATTTGGTGAAGCATTATTCTGGGTGTTTCTGTGTGGGTGTTTTTGAATGAGACATTTAAATCAGTGGACTATGGATCTTTCTAACTATGGGGGCTTCATCCAATCAGTTGAAGACCTGAATGGAGAAAAGGTTGGCCTCATCAGAGCAAGAAGGGATTCTCCAGCAGATGGCCATAGGTCTTCAGCTCAAATGTTGGCTCTTTCTGGTTCTCTAGCAGACTGTCTTTGGACTTAAGCTGCAACTCTTTCCTAAGTTCCCAGGCTGCCAGCCTCCCCTATTGGATTTTAGACTTGCCAACCCTCCATAATCATGTAATCTTATACCTAAAATATTTTTTATGTATCTATATGTCATTATATAGATGTAGATAATCACGTGATCCAGTTTCTTAAAACAAATCTCTTTATCTATACATATAAATAGATTGATTTGCAGATAGGCATATAGATACATAGATATACAAAGATTCATTTTAAGGAAACGGGTCATGTGATCATTATCTACAATAATGTGTTTATGGATGTATCTATATATCTATATCCAGACCTGTATCTGTAACTATATGTATATCTGTTTCTCTGGAGAACCCTGAATAACACAGTGACCAAACCATATTCCCAGACCATAAGTATGCAGGGAGAATAACGCAGAAAATCTACTTAAATTGGGAGTGATGTTGCTTGAAGAGAAGTTGTTAAAGCCTTGTCTTGAAATCTGTGTGAGACTGCAGTAGGTGTTGGAGTCAGACACTATAGGTCAAGAATGGCAGTATGCACAAAAAAAATAAAAAAAATAAAAAAGGAATGAGCACAGCCTTGAAGAATAATTACTAGTTGTTTTGCTGGAAAATTCAAGGTAGATGAGAGACAAGTAATGAGTTAAAGGTAATGACTCTTGAAGTCAGCTAAACAGCACACACTTTCTCAACCATGAGTCAGACAGAAAAAAACTTCACTTAAGACATCGGCCCTAGTATAAAATATGCCCTGCTCTTTCCATTTAATTCTTTGTTGGTGGTGGCCAGTTGTGCTTTCCCTGATATCAAGACCCTCTCTCCTCCGTGTCCCCATGTTCATTTTAACTTGTCCTAGTGCATCAAAGAGGATGGCCGAAAGCACGGCTTGGTGCTGGTTTTTTTTTTTTTTCACTACTAATATTTCATTGAGTCAACCTTCTTTCCTGAAGCCTGCTTACTGGGCAACTCTTCTGTGATATAATCAGAAAGCAGCAAAATGAGCAATGGTGGCTGCCTCCATTTTTCTACGCGTGCAGTGATGTTCAAGTTAAATCTGAAAAGGGGACTATAAAACTCAACGAACACAATTATCATGACAGTTTATTTCCACTCTGATCTACATCAGAGAAAATCTATAGATTGAACTTTTTGCACTGATGATAAAGCTAATTATATTCCATTAAACAGAATGAAATATTTCAGAACGGGAGTATTAAAATCACTATGAGATAAAAACCAATAGCCTGCCATACAAGGAAAATTGCTATTAAATAGGATTTCTGGTTTTAAAATAAATATTAGAGTTAGATCCATAAGACAAAATGATTTATTGTAAATGAACAGCAAGAATAGGTAGATTTCAGAGTAATTCCGTAAGTAATGTCACAGAACCACCCTCCTGAGCTAACTAATTAGCTCATTAAAGCCTTCCATCTCATTGAAAAGCAGTTTTTCTTGAAGACCGTCAGTTGTGTGATTGAATGACATGCAAAATCTCTTGGTATTTTATGGATATGTGATCCTTGGCACTCAATAATGAAACTGCTCTTCTGTGTTTGTAGAAGAAGAGCATTCAATTTTCATGGAAATGTCAGAAAGATTATATTGTTTTCTTCTATTTATTTTTATTGTTTTGGTCTGGGATATAGTTGAAAGCCTGTCAGTGGTGTCCTTTGCTGTTGCTTCAAAAGCCATAAAACAATTGGTACAACCTGGAAGTGCTGATTTATTGTTGATGCCAAAAGATAGGAATCTTTTAAAATAAGAAATAATGCAAGAACCGTAAATTTCCAGTTGAAGATAACGATTTAAAAGTTTTGATTATCTCTATTTTATTTTATTTTATTTTAATTTATTTTTTTTAATGTTTTATTTATTTCTAGGAGAGAGAGAGAGAGAGACAGCGTGAGCAGGGGAGGGTCAGAGAGAGAGGGAGTCACAGACTGAAACAGGCTCCAGGATCTGAGCTGGGAGTCAGCACAGAGCCCGACGCGGGGCTCGAACCCACGACCCGTGACATCATGACCTAAGCGAAAGTCGGACGCTTAACCGACTAAGCCACCCAGGCGCCCCTATCTCTATTTATTTTAAATTAGTTTCCCCAAAGCTCTAATAAAATCTTATCTGGTGGGCTTTCCATTTACAGAAGGAGTGAACAGGTCCTCTGTAATGATTATACAGGCTAAATACTTGCATATTATAGGCATTCAATAAACACTTAATGAGAAAGTGAATAAAGGAAGTGATTGATTAATACATTAATATTTGGAGAGGTCCCTTCACCTAAAGTGCCCTCTGATTGATGAGGTTTTTTGGGGGAATAGTGGGGTTCACGAGGTCCAGAGCCGAAAGTCAAGAAAAAATTCTTGAGATGTCTTTGGTGCAAAAAGGTGACTTCATTCAAGTGCAGTGACAGGACCTATGGGCAGAAAGAGCTGCCCTGAGACCAGGAGGAGAAGCTGGTTATATCCTAGGGGTTTGGGGGGACGTAAAGTCCTGGAGAAGTTTCCTTGGAGGCTTTCATATGCTAAAGAAGACTCACAGGATATTGAAGGCCTAGCTATTGTCAAGCCAGGTTGTTTTTCCCTCCAGCAAAGTATTAGCATTAAGACAGCAGAGAGCTCCTGGAGAAAAGTTGGACTCTGCCAGCCTCAAGTATTTGTCAATGGGCTGCAGGTTATAAGGAAATTTAATTTTATCTGCCATTTCCTTCTGCCTTTGTTTCCCACATCATGACTTCTTTCCAGTTACTCTGAATGCCTCTTCCATGGGATAGTTTATTATTCCTCAAAAAAAAAAAAGTTTCTATTTTATTTAAACAATAGCACATTATTTAGCACTCCACCATGATTAATTTTAATACATTTAACCTACAGATCCTAACATTTGTTTGAGTTCTAATACATGTTACCGTATGGGAAGTTAACATTACAGATTTTATAGGACAGAAATGGAGCATTTAAGGAAGTGGCCAAAACATGTAGGGATGGGAAAGTAACCTATGAACTTGAGCAGAATGAAAGGGAGCTGTCAGTTATATGTCCTTTCCTACACAGAGTCAACTGCAAATGTTTGTGAACATATAGAGAAGCCTAAAGACAAATAAACACTGTGGCAGGTGTTAGCACATGTAAGTATAGGGTGTTATACGGAACATAGCCCATTGTGTTGGGGTAAAATGGCTACCTCCAGGGGCGTGATGCCTGGACTTGTGTTAAATAGAGAAATAATCATGAAGAGGTATGACAGAGATTTTTAATTGTGCCCAAGCTCTACTTCCCTTTTTACATTTAGTCACGAACTCCCGGATCCTGCATCACTGTTAGCAGGACACAAGGCTACCTGTATAAAGACCATGATTCCTAGCTAGACAACTGACTAAGTTCTCCTTAATGCAATCTGAAGAGTGTTTCCCCTTCAATGTTACTTCCTTAAAATGAGGAAATACGCATGTTATTGTTAGCCAGCCTTGGACATCGGGTCAAGTACAATGCCCTAGAAAATGGTGAAACAAGACAGAAGCAAACATGATGTAAACTAAAGGAGTGAAATTAAGTATAGGGTATCATAGGGACAAACAGGAACATGTAACCCAGACTTGTCAGATTAGGGATGGATTTTACTTTCCCTGAAGTTTGCCAGCTTTTGTACTAACTATGTGAAGAAAACAAAACAAAACCTTCTATCTTTTCTCGGACTCTGTGTTTTTAGTTCTTTTGGCCCAATCTCCTACCCAAATTCAATAAAATAAAGAAGTGGTAAAGGACCTGTGCAAAGTTCCCAAGTTGAAAAATAAGACAACTGAAGACTTTAGTGTCTGGACTACTATCTGCACCTTCATTCTACATCTGGCATATACTCTTCTGTGTCCCCCACATCCTTTGGGATAACTAATCCAAATCATTGGTTTCTTGATCCTTTTCTTCTTCACTTCCAGTGGTCTTTCTCCCCCATATTAAAAAAAAGAAAGGAATTTATGTTTGCATCCACCTGTAATTGCAACGTCTTGAACTCTACACATTGTATCTCCTGCTTTCTCACAAGTATCTAGTCTCCTGTTAATTATGAAGCTACTGATGCTTATGCTTTTGATCGCTCACTTATAAGAGCCCCATCCAAGTCCCTGGGAAGAGTTCCCACAATGAGGTCTCACATTTTTGTAAACATTTAAAAAGCAAGATACTTTTGCATTCTCTTCTTTAAGGAGGGGCCCCACACTGCACACATTTTAGAACTCCCATAAAACCAGCATCTTCCCTGTCCCTACTGTGACAAGTCTTGAACATTTTTGGAACTTCCAAACCACTCACTCACCCACTTTGAATTGCCCATCGTAGCCTGGTGTTTATCAGTGCTCACTAATCCCCACTGTCCAGAGTGGATTCCAGACACCTTGCCTATGATCGCTTCCTCCTCAACATCACCAAACTTGTTCTTGAGAAAGGCCTAAACTTGGTACATTCAAGCACCTAATTTCTCTGAAGTAAATCAAATGAACCTAACTTGTGAAAAACCACATTGTTTCACTGCTTTTTATGAACAGGGGCATAGAGTAGGAGGGCCTTTGTACTGGGTAGTTTCTTCACTTTTGACTTTTTCCTGTTAGATCTTTCCTCCTATCTTTACTTCCTCCCACACACACCTCACCTCCTTTAGAAATGATAATCAGACAAAAGCTTTCTTATCTGCTATCAAATCTGCACAAGAATAGGCTTCTGAATATGACATTTGTCCCTTTCTTATTACAACAGAAGGGAGGGCACCCTATGAGAGGCTGATTCACTCCTCTACCCCCAGCTCAATCAATTCATAAGGAGTTACAGCTTCTGCACATTATCTGCTTCCAGCACCATTGGTTTTTCCGGCTCTACTGGGTAATTCCCAAAAACTTACAAAATTCATCTTTTGTCTCTGTCTTAATAAAATAAAACCCTATTTTATGAACACCACTTATCTCAGCCATTGCCTGTCTCTCTTTTCAATTTAATTACCATCTGTACCACACCATTTATTGAGCAGTCTAGCAACTTCTCATTTATCTCTGGTGCTACTTTAGTCAAGTTCCAATATATTTATAGACAGATTTATTTTTTTACTTCTGCATTTTTTGGCTCTCCTATTACAAATAAAACCTTTTTTTTTTTTAATTTCCAATAGATTTTATAAGTATACTGACCCTTGGACAACATGGGGTTAGGGGTGCTGAGCCCCCAGGCAGTCAAAAATCTGTATTTTACTTTTGACTCTCCCAAACTTAACAATTAATAGCCTAATGGAACTTGCAGTTTAAATCTGTGTTGTCCATGGGTCAACTGTATTGACATCTGATGATGGTAATCCAGCACAGCCCAGGGGTTACAAGCAACGGCTCCAGAAGCAAACAGCAGGGTTCAAAGCCCAGTTATACTGCTAACCACCTGCACAATCTGGAGAAGTTAAAATCTGTGACTCACATTGTTTATACATATATATAAAATTGAGATAATAACTGCACTATCTAACATTTTAGGGAAGACTAAAAGAAGTCCTGCTTAAGTGTTATACCCAGATCGTAGTATCCTCAACAACCAGAGACCACTGGGGAGACCGAGTCATGCATGCAAAGGCAAAGGGCTTTATTACCGGCTCTAGCTCGGGCTCCCAGACCTCACCAACGCAGTGGATCCGTGCTGAGAGCCCTGAGCAAAGGCAGAGCAGGTTTTTTATGGGGTTTGTGATCGGGGAGTTACAGAAGTTGTGGCAGGGGAAGAGTGATCCAATCATAATTATTCAACATTATTGATAGCGGGTTTAACCATACACATTGTCTAGAGTATTCTTTGCTTTTGGCGGGATCCAATTACAACATTTAGAGTACCTTTAAATTCAGTCAATCACAGAGGGAGCCTAGGGTCTTGTTAACTTTAACATTAGGTAACAAGGTCCTATCTATAGTTTCTATCTCCAGGCCTCTCCCTTAGTAACGTGGAGGGTGGTCGCTGGCCTTTCCTGATTGGGTGTTGCAAGGGTGGTTTCTCCTGCCTCGGGCAATGTGTAACTGCCTGATAGTTTCTGGGAAGCTGAAACTTAGGCCTTCTAGTTTAGAGGGGAAACTTAAAGCCTGTCATGGAGTCAGTTTGGTTTAGACGTTTAGACTTGTGTCCTTACATAAGTATTAGCTATTATTAACTACAATTGTTTTGGCAGTTTTAGATGTTTTACTTATCAATAGGAATTTTAGAATTAGTTTAGTTGCTATGGAAATTCTTTTAGGATATATTTTTCTTATTTACTTTTGAGAGGGTTGGCGGGGGAGAGAGAGAGAGAGAGAGCGAGCGAGCGAGCATGAGCACACACAGGGAAGAGGCAGAGAGAGAGAGTATCCCAAGCAGGCCCTATGCTCAGTACAGAGTCCTATACAGGGCTCAATCTCATGAACTGTGAGATCATGATCTGAGCCGAAATCAAGAGTCAGATACTCAACTGACTGAGCCACCCAGGTGCCCCTGTTTTAGGATATTTTTAAATCAATATTTAGGGTTCCTCATTATGACTATGGAAATATGAACCACTACTGAATCAACTATCAAACTATGGCAACATTGTGTTGAATTATTTAGTTTCCCTTGAGTTACTGCTTACTTCTCTTATTTATGCAATAGCTAAGTTCTCTGTTTTACTAAAAAAAAAAAAAAAAAATCATCCTTCATTTTCCTGATAGTATTAAATCTGTTTTTCATGGTGTCAGATATGAATTATTATTTTCTTTCTTTTGTTCATTTGTTCATTCTTTCTTCTTCTTTCCTTCCTTCCTTTCTCTTTCTTCTCTTTCTTTTTGATNATCCTTCATTTTCCTGATAGTATTAAATCTGTTTTTCATGGTGTCAGATATGAATTATTATTTTCTTTCTTTTGTTCATTTGTTCATTCTTTCTTCTCCTTCTTTCCTTCCTTCCTTTCTCTTTCTTCTCTTTCTTTTTGAAGTTGCCAAGTTCCTCCTACAATCTTTCCTTGTCCTTATTTCAATTTATATTATTTGCTCACCCAGCATCTGAACAGATTTCGTCCTGGGAGCTCCATTTGCCACCACACCAGGAATTCCACTGTTTCCTATATTTGTTTCAGGATATTTAGGAAACCATCGTTTCTCATTCTTGTGTCTTTATTTGTATTGGTTAATATCTCTGGTTTCATCAAGTTCATCTTACACTTGCTTTCCGAGTAGGGGTGCATGAGGACTGAATTTTTAAAAATATCTTGACTGACAGTTTGCTAGGTGTGGAAAGTGCTGCATTGGAAAGACTTTTTTCCTAGTTTTGAAGCCACCAATCCACGACCTTTAGTTTCCAGTACTCCTTGAATGAATTTGATGCTCATCTAATCTTTTATTTGTGCTCTTTTTTCCACTCTGTCTGGAAACTGTAGATTTTTAAAAACTATTATCATAAGTGTTCTTAAATTTCATATTGAAGTACCTGAGACTCTTCTTTTTCTCCTCCCCTCCCTCATCTTCTTTCTTCTCCTTTTAAAACTGGAAATCCATGTTCTTCGAATCTGTTCAACTTTCTTACTGTTGTGGCCTATTTTCTCTCTTTTGAGGTTTATCAGTTTTTGCTTCAGGTATACTTGCTGTTTGATGCATATAGATTTAGTTACGTCTTTTTGGTGAACTGGCCCTTTAATTATCATGTAATGTTCCTCTTTATCAACAATAATAGCACTTGTTGTGTAATACATTCTGTCTGATATTGATGCAGCCATCCCAAGTGGCTTATATTAGTGCTTGGATCATAAATCATTTTAAATCTTTTACTTTTATCTCCCTTATGTTTTAAAGAAGGTTTGTTAAAGACAGCATATAGCCTGGTCTTGCATTTTTGCCACTAATCTGATATGTCTGTGCTTTAACTGTATGCTTCAATCCTTTATACTTAATGTAATCACAACACAGTTGACACTTGAGCAACACAGCCTTGATCCATGTAGGTCAATTTACTGTGGATTTTTTTGAAACATACAGTACAGTATTGTAAGTATATTTTCTCTTCCTTACAGTTTTCTTTTTTTAAATATTTGTTTATTTATTTTAAGAGGGAGAGAGAAAGAGAAATGGCGAGAGAGAGAATCCCAAGCAGGCTGTGTTGTCAGTGCAGAGCCCAACATGGGGCTTGATCTCATGAACTGTGAGATAATGACTTGAGCCGAAATCAAGAGTCTGATGCTTAACGAACTGAGCCGCCCTGGTGCCCTACTTATGACTTTCTTAATAACATATTCTTTCTCTAGATTACAAGTAAGAATACTAAAATACATACACAAAATAAGTACTATCAACTGTTTAAATTATTGGTAAGGCTTCCTGTCAATAGTAGGTTACTAGTAAAGGTTTTAGAAAGCCAAAAGTTATACATGGATTTTTTTTTTACTGCATATGTTAGGGCGGCTTGGCATCCCTAATGCCCTTGTTGTTCAAGGTCAGCTGTATATTTGATTGAAATCTACCATCTTGCTATATGTCCTCTATTCTACCTGTTCTTTGTTTTTTAAATCTTTTTTGCCTATCTAAGAAACAATTACATATTTTCTATTATTCTAGTTCATCTGTATTAAGGGCAAGTTAATTATAACTAATTCTAATTAATTTTAGTGGGTACCTAGCATTTGCAATAGGCATATTTGTAACAACTTTCTATTTCATGTTCTATTGCTGCATGCATAGTATAAGAATCTTGCAAAAATGTTCTTCTAATTCATCTTTCCCATCCTTTGCACTATATTTTTTATATATTTTATTTTTATAAATATTTTGATTCTACTAGAACTTGTTACTATTCTTGGTCGAGAATCAGTACACTTTTCCGTAAAGGGCCAGATAGTAAATAGTTTTGGCTTTACAGGGCATAGTTTTTCTGTCACTCCTCAATGCTGCTGTTACAGGGCAAAAGCATCTAGGGACAATTCATAGATGACGGGATTAGTCTGTGTTCCAATCAAACATTGTTCACCAAAGTAGGGAGTGGATTGGATTTGATGTGCAGGTAGTTTGCTGACTGCTCCTTTAGACAATTATATTTTAAGGAGATAAAAAAATAAGGAAAGGTGTCTTCTACATTTTCTTTTATTTTTACCATTATTAGTGGAGTTTTCAAAAAACAAATGTGTGAGTGTGTAACTCCAAATTTTCAACTGTCATCTTAGTTCTTGAAGCAAGCCTGCTCCCAGTGAAATTTCTCAACTTTCATTTTTTTTAGAAAACTCTTATTGTTGTTGTTATTGTTGGGGCTGAGGGCTGACTTTTGAAAGATATTTTTACTTGATATAAGAATTCTTGGTTTGGGGGTGTTTTCTCTTTATTCAGTTATGTCCCCCCATTTTCTTCAGGTTGTATAGTTTCAGCATGGTATATTTCTTACTTTTTTTTTTTTTCCTCTGTAGTAGTTCTTCCTTCCTCCCTGCCTTCCTCCCTTCCTATTTTTCTTTTCCCTCTTTCTCTCTCCCCATTTCTGTGTGTCTGTTTCTTTCTCTTCCTGCTAATTGTCAAGACTTTATCTTTGGTTGTAGCATTTTGACTATGATGTGAATTTTTGTCTTTATCATAATTTGGGTAGTCCGATTTTTTTCAGATTGAGGGATTAATATCTTTTACTAATTTTGGAACACTTTCCACCAAGCCCCCCACTTATTCTATACCTATATTACACTTTGTTTACACTGTTCATTATTGCCCCACCATCTCAGAAGATGGGTGCCCCCACAAACACAGACACCACTTTTTTCCTTGAATTTGCTTGATGATCTGCCCTTTGGTCTAATGGTGTGGATGAGCTTTAAGAGAAATCCTCCAACTTTTCAATCACTTTGTTTTCCCAGCATGTTCACTTGCCCATTTTACAGTCTCCATCTTATCTAAAATGGCCTGGGTGACTCGCTTTTTCTGTGAGATCTCATTTAAAGAGTTGCTTCTTCTTCCTCCTCTGTTCTGCCAACGATGAAGCAGTTGTTGTGATCTCTCTCGCCTTTGAGGGCTTTGACCCACTTTGGAATTTATTTTCCCTGCTTACCACCTGACTTTAATTCTCTATAGGCTCCAGGAAAGTTATGCTTTTGTAGATTATCCGGCTATATTGTTGAGGTCTGTGTTAGAGCAGTGTCCTCTTCTGTCTGACTTTCACAAGTGGAGAGGAAATTCTCTGGGTTCTTTTTTTTTGAATAATATTATTCTTTACTATTTTTGAATAATATTATTTCCTTTCATACTTTATATTCTCTTTTTACAGATCTTATTTGGATTTTGTATCTCTTGGAATAATTCTTGATAGTTTGAACTACATTCTGTAAGATTTTCTTGACTTTGTCTTCTAAATGTAGTACTAAATTTTGTTTCTGGGGTGTTACTGTTCATTTCCAATAGATTTTCCTTGTTTTTAGAATTTTTCTGTTTGTCTAGTTTATTGTTTCTTTTGGGAGATGTTAGTATTTCTCTTAACTCAATGAGTATATTTGATTATATTTATTTTGAAATATTCCTCTGTTCCATGCATTGTCTTTGGTTTCTACATTCTTGCTTTTGTATGTTTTATTTTTAAGTGCTTTTCTAAATTTACCTTTCCATCTGTGTCAGTGAGACATAAAATGAAGACAGAGGCTCTGAGGGTAGAACAGAGGAAGGGACTCCAAATGGTTTCACAATTCATAATGTAGGTTAAATGTCTCACATCCCCCTTTACCCATAGCTGGAGCTCTCCATCTAGAACTTCTATTACTAAACTGGTACATAGGTTAAATATTTAGCCTTGAGATGGACAGAGCACTCTTCTAATTGAAAGGGTGAAAGAAGGGACCTTACACATTAGTTGGTCTTCATAAAGTCTTCAATTCTTGAGCTTTTAGACTTGAACTATATTCCTGCCAACTGCGGTGTTTGCATGTTTAACCTGGGAGCCTATCGATATCTGGGATGCAAATCAATTTACTTAATATTGACGTCATTTCTTGTTGGCGTAGATTTCTCCCTTTTCCATCTTCCTCAGTCAGGTAACATTCATCCATTGAGTTTATAATTTCCAGTATTTTGTGCACATTTCATCTTGTTGTTTCTCATTCTTTTTGACTTTATGGTGTAATGCATTTTTAAGAATTCCTTAATTGTGATATTAGTGACACTTTTGGATGGAGGTAAAAGTATAGATGTTCAAAATTCAGTATTTAATTAAAAGTTAAGAATATGTTTAGCTCTGTTAAATTTAATCTTGTGGTTTCTGTCCCTCTGTGCATTTGGCCGAAGATTTTAGTCACAAGTTGTATCATTGTCTTAGATTAAGTTCTCTGAAAATAGTTACCCAGATGGTGAATTGCTCGCAGTAGGTTTACTGGGAGTATATTCAGAAGGTACATCTGTAAGGAGATTAGAAAAGCAGGACTGGGCAGAGAGAGAAGCAGACTTGCAATATGGAGTGATCCAGCACCAAAAACCCATTTAGAATCTGCTTCCTTAGACCACTCTGGCACTCTCCTAAACTGAGTTTCTTGGAAAAAGACTCGAAGATGGGAGACTTTTGGAAATTTCTTTAAAATATATTATTATTAGAAAGTTATGTCAGAAGTAGTGAGCATGGAAAGCACCTAAAACTATGGATCCTGTGAGGAACTCCAAACGTGGTCCTTTATCAACACTTCAGGGCAAGACAAGGGATCATAGATTTCATGTCCTTGCATCAGCTGGCTAGCCATTGACCAAGCACAGCCTTCCAGAAGAGGATACCACCTTGGATGATGCAAGTCTCTGCAGCTCCATGGAATTCCCATGGAGAGACACAGCAATATTTACTCAATAGATCCTAGTCCCAAAAGTTGCCAAACAGGTGGGCTGGCTTTTAGGAGGACATCTTGAGGAGCAACAGTGTCAATCGCAGTAAACAGTGTTCACATTCTTTGTATGATCCAATCCTGTGTCATGTGCATGCTTATTCTTATTCCTATTCCAGTGAAGAGACTCCAGTTTGTCAGCCAGTTTCCTGTGGTTTTCAGCAAAGTAGATGGCTGCTTGGTAAATTCAACCCTGCTTTCCTTTTAGGCTGGGAGACACTGTGTATAAAATCAGGCTAATCACCACAAATCTGCTTTTTTTTGTCCTTGAGCTTCGTCCAAAGATTTTTAGGAGTATTTCAAACTTAGGTAGTTTTACAGTCAATTCCTTTTCCTATACCTGTGGCTGCAGGCAATACTGAACTCCTTTTTAAATGTAAAGTAGTTTGGCTTATTCCAGAACTCCAAATAAATGGAATCATGAAATAAGTATTCTTTTTGTTCCTTTTATCACTCAACATAATATTTTTGAATCTGTGCATGCTGTTGGGTATATGCGGAAGTTATTTCTTTTTATTGCTGAGACTCATGCCATTTTGTGGATATACTACAGTGAGCTTATCAATTAAACTGATATTTGAGTTATTTCCAGTGTGGGGATATTATGAATAAAACTGTTGTTCCCAAAGGTGTCTGTTTTATGTAGGCATAGTTTTCTATTTCTTTCGGGAAATAACCTCTGTGACCCTTCACAGCTAGCCACTTTTGTTTGTTTGTTTTACTATCTCTTAAGCAACATCTTAAGCAAGCATATATATGCTTGCTTATNATGAATACCTTAGGGCTTTGGCACTTCGGAATCTTAGTAGCAAAACTAAGAGGCATAACAAACACAGAAAGAAATGAGTGTGGCTAAAACCTCACATACATAAACAGAAGATGGGCTCAATTTAGCCCATGAGCTTTGTCGTGTTCTGGCTTACCTCCCGATCTAGGTACACATGTATACAAATTCAAAAACAATAGGAACTATTTAAAGTTGTATACTATTCCTGTATTATAAATAAGTTCATTGATTTATAAGCACTAACACAAACATGAATTGGACAATAAACAGATACAGGGAAATGACTGCTTGTTGTTACCAGAAAAGGATATTTCGGTATTCACCCGACAAAATGGATGTAAAAATACACCTTTATCTCTTCCTTAAGTATTCCTGCTGCTCAAATCCTACTTGCATACTGGGATGGTGTCTGTTTCTGACTCTGACAGGGGTATAACTCATAGACCTTTACGGCATTCAAACACAGGCTCTTTTAGTATTAAGGATGTAGGGCGAGAGATGTGGAAAAGCATTGCCCTGGGGTCTAAATACCATTTGTCTCAAGAACAGGTATTTATGGTGACAAGTTGTCCTGTGCCAGTGCTGCCTGTCGTGTTCCAAGTGACAGAGGGGGCCATAGCTTTAATAGGTTTATTGCTGGTGTGTCTGTGGTACACACAGTTTTCTAAATGGTGGGGCTCAAGGCAGTGGCTTTCTCTTGCCAGAGTCAAAGGGTAGTTCTGGCAAAAAAAAAAAAAATCATCATCATCATCATCATCATCTTATAAAAACATACATCAGGCCATTATTCCCTGTTGCTTAACACTTTCCTATAGGTTTCTGTTACATTTAAAATGAAGTCCATATTCCTTATCTTGGCAACAAGGCTCCCCATGTGATAGAGAACCACAAAGACACACTGCAAATTGTTCTAGTTTCACTTTCCCTCATCCCACCATCTTCCAGCCTTTGAAGAAATCAAAGGGAGAAAACCGACAAACTAAGCCTTTCAAGGAAAACTATTTCTGTCCCTTTGATTTTTGTACTGTTGGGCTCAGAACAGTGTCTGGTGAAGAGTAGGTGATCACCTAGCATTAGCATTTTAAACTAAGTGAGTGAGAAGGTTTAATATAGGCAAAACAAAGAAAGGAGTTATCCCTGTTGATGGAATGGTTTGAGCACATTCTTGGTGGCATGAAATTTACGGTTGTTTTTTTTAAGGAATGACTAGCAAGACTGCAGTAATGAGATCTGAAAGAAGCTTATTACATACTAAGGTAGTTAGTGATGACTTCACAGAAAAGACAGGAGAAACTATAATATTTACAGTAATGTTTATGCCTTAGGATTGTACAGTGTTCTGTGGTTTCCAAGTATCTTCACATCTGTAATCTCATTTACACAAGGTCTTTGCTTTTCTAGCTTAATGGAGGCCAGGGATGCATGAAAGCTTAATTAGAGACAGAAGGAAAACACTTTCTTCTCCCAATGATCCATATGTGTCTGTGAAAGAACAAAAAGACTCTCTTATTTTTTTTTTTTAAAGAATCATCCTAGAACTTGCAATTTTATTCATTTCTGACAATGGGAATTGGCTATAGCTGCCAAACCACCAGTCTTCCCAAGTAAGCAGTTGTGTAAGGAGCCAAATGTCTTGTCTGTGAAAAAAATAATGTATCCGCAGTTAGGCATCTGAATGCCACCTCCGGATAAGAAGGAAATGAGCATGTGTTCATTTGATCTCACACTTTAAATGTAATCTCTCACATTGCTCTCCCAAGACTCATTAGCTTGTGTTTAGAGAGCACCTCTGAGCATGAGGGCTCATGCCCATTTCCAATTAAATACATATAAGCACACTTAAATGTGAATTAAAAACAATTACTCAGTCCATATAGATAACTAGAGTTTTCTTTTTTTCTTAGAAGTATGTGTTCACTAATTTTAAGCTGGCCAGAAGATTGCTTGAAAAGAACCAGGTGCAGTTTGCAAAATGCCTTTACTACCCTCAGGACAAACTAATAAGCAAAGAAAATGATGATTTCATTAGTTAGGTGGAGAAGCATCACATGCTGTTATCAGAAAATATTCTTCCATATGCACAGAATGTCCCTTTCATGCATCTACTTTATTTAACAAAATATCTGCCTAACTCAACCTTACCAGTGCTCCCTCTTTTCCTCCCATGAGTAAATTTCCTCTAATCTTCCAGGAGAAAAAGTGGATGACACTGAATTTGTGAATAATGATTTTGTTGCTTATGATGTTATACAAGTTCTTTATTCTTCTGTGACTTCCTTCAGACCTTTCTCCTGTTGTCACGGGGATATTTTATTGTTTTGTTTCTGGAACTATAGTTTTCACTGGAACATTGTTTTTGGAATTCTCTGTGGTCAGGGAATTTACTTAAATCTTAAGGCTAGAAAGAAGTACAATGGCCATGTTTAGAAATTAAGTTAAAGTATTATTCATCTCTGCATTGTCCATAATCTTAGAAATGGAACAAAATTTTTCCCTTTCCATAAAGTACAGTATTTTCTGCCCTCATCATACACATGATGCTTTATTATTTATTATCTGTATCTGGGTACTCCTTTACATATGTACACACAGACAAAACTGTAAGACACCAGGGTTGATATGTCTTCATACTCTGTTCCTCTTTACATAGTTTGTATGAAAATATTATTAAACTAATAAGTATAATCATGTGTGACTACTATTGGTTTTGCATGGAATTCTAAGCTCTGAGAAGCTAGAGGATACACTAGTCTTACCACACCATGGTTTTGCCACGCATACCCCAGTGTTTGTCATATGTAAAGCAATTAGCTAAAAGTCTTGAAAAAGTATTGTATTCTGGGCACTAATCTAAGTATTTTGCCTCTATTTGCTCATTTAATATTTAGGATATCCCTTTGAGCCATTTTACAAATAAGAAAATAAACTGAAGGCAAGATAAAGTACGTAATTTGTTCAAGATTTAGTAGTTATTAAGTGGCAGGTTCAGAAGACATAATGTGTTATTCATAAATAATTTAATCGTCAAATAAATTGTGAAAAATTACATGAGAAGCTGAAGCTACTTCCATAATTTTGAAATAAAGACATATTTATACAATATATACATATATATTAAATTAATAAATATAAAAAATAAACCCTGAACAATGGAGACTTTCAAATAATGAATTAGGATGGCAATTTATGTTTTGTACAATGCTGATATTTTCTATTCAGTCTGCACCGAAGGATTTCACTTTCACCTCATCATCAAAATAGATCAATGTAAACAACGTATCTATGAATAAAAAATGAATTATTTTGTTCTCTGTATAAGGAGGAGTATCACAGAGACAGTTGGTATTAACTTGTGACCCATGATTGTGATTTGTAATTTGTAAGCTTTTCATGGAAAGAGAAGGTGGCTGATTGCCACGTCTAAGAATTTTCTAGCCCCCGAACATTAGGAAGATTTGGCAAACCTGTTTCTTTTGGCTCTTTGGGCACACTAAGTTATGCTTAAATTTTAAGGCTCGAAAACAAAGCAAAACTAAAATTAAGATTCCATTACAAGAAGTGCAGGACAAAATGAAGAAATGATGAGCTTTTACTGGAGCTGTAAAATATTATATAGAAGCTCTATTTTCTGTACCATGTAATTATACACCACCCCCTCTCTAAAGCAGAACAAATAACTGTTTTTCTTTGTAGAATTCTTGGCATCCTCACATCTATTCTGACAACAGAGGTATACACATTAGAGTTCAGTGATTTTGAGCATTTTGCCCAATGCCATTATCTCTTTAGGTCAAGTTTGGGTAACAAATGTCTTTCTCAACCTTATTTCACAATTTTTGCATACTTTTCCTATTTGCTATTGAAAAATTTCATTGATCAATTCTTCCATTATTACATTAGGGAATTTTTATTATTTACTTAAAAAAGTATTTTTTGATGTTTATTTATTTTTTGAGAGAGCAATAGGGCAGAAGCAGGGGAGGGGCAGGGAGAGTGGGAGACACAGAATCCGAAACAGGCTTCAGGCTCCAAGTTGTCAGCACAGAGCCCCATGCAGGGCTGGAGCCCATGAACCATGAGATCATGACCTAAGCCAAAGGTGGACAATTAAACGACTGAGCCACCTAGGCACCCCCATTTAAGAATTTTTCAATGTTGCATTTCTTTTCCTAGAGAGCACTTTAATTTCTTCCATCTTAGATAATGCAAAAATAATAACTAGGGAAAATATCAAAATAATATTTACTTAAATGATTTCATGGGTACTGTGTTGGAATAAACACTATAAATACACTGCTTTGGAGCTGCTGCCATGTGCCTAGGTGGTCACATGAGATGTTGGTAGAGATGTATGTTTGGAAGTGTTCTGTGTAGGAGGCTGGGGAGGGGAGGGGAGGCAAGATGTGGGTTTTGTTTCACTTTGCCCCCAGACTTCAAGTCTTTAGCAGTCCCTCTGCTAAACAGCAAGAACGAGCCCGCAAACCAGTACGTCAACAGAAAAAGCATCAGCTTAAAAACAAGCATGAGCTCCTGGAATGCTTTTCACTGCTTCTTACCTTCTGCTGTCATGGGAGGGAACCCACTCCACTCAGGCTGTAATAATCGGAACTTTTCTTGGAGAAGCAGATGGTGTTGATGGGCCCATTCACAAGGGTTAGGTACTCTTTCAAATTAAAACCACAGTCCTTTCTATCTGTTACACAGGTTTTAACTGTGTCTTCTCCATTATATTGATGACATGAAAGGCTACAGCAGTCATTGGTTTGTTCTTACGGAACATTAACGTGTTCTAGATGTGAAATTCTGTGCCTTGTACAACGGGGAGTTAACTATGAACAACGACACTTTTTACCCACTCTATTCAAGGGCTAAGCTTTTCCATACAAACGATATTTTTTTCAGTTAACTGACATTTATTCAATAAATACAATTTTAAATCTGCTCTATTTTAAATAAAATCTTTCTAACTTGCTAGAGTGTCCCTAAAATTCTTAAATAAGATATAAAAATGTGTTTTTGATTTGGGGTTTAAGTCATGAACAGATTTTGTTTTTCTGGTTTGAACATTAGGCCCTTCGGGCTCACATTCTTAATGTCTCTAGATTGGTACACTGGTTTAGCTGTTTAATTTGCTCTTTTGGGGTACTTTCTTAAAGTATAAACGACATACAACAAACTACACATATATAAAGGGGACAACTTAAATTACTGACACAGGCACAAACTTGTGAAATCATCAGTACAATCTCACAAGGACATGTCCATCGCGGGGCAGGCTCACCATGTCCTCCTCACTGCCTCTTCCCAGATTACCATCCATCCCCAGATAACTAGTGATTAACCTTCTGCAGTGTACATGTATTTAAGCTTGCGTCCTTTTGTTCAGCAGTTATTTCAAACTTCATCCTTGTTGTAGCACATACTCCTTTTAATTTTATTGCTGAGAAGCATTCCATCATATAAATATGCCACAGCTTATTTATCCATTTGCCAGACAATAGATACTTGCATGGTTTCCACTTCAGGCTTCTTACAAATAAAGCTGCTATGATCATTTGTGTATGTTTTTTTGTAAATTATTTATTTAAATTAAAGTTAGTTAACACACAATGTAGTCTTGGTTTCAGGAGTAGGATCTAGTGATTCATCACTTACATATGACACCCAGTGCTCATCCAGCAAGTGCCCTCCTTACTGCCCATCCCCCATTTAGCTCATCCCCCACCCACGTCCCCTCCAACAACCCTCAATTTGTACTCTGTCATTTGTCTATGTATTTGTGTGAATATATGCTTTCATTTCTCTTGAGTCATACGTAGAAGTGGAATGGCTGGATCATATGGTAAGTATATGCATAATATTTTAAGAATCTACCAAACGGCTTTTTAGAGATTGTGGAATTGTACACTGTCAAAAGCAGCATATGCACACTCCGGTTTTTCCACGTCTTTGTCAAAACTTGGTATGATCATTCTTTCAAATGTTCAACCTTTTCATAGATGTGAACTGGTATTTCATTGTGGTTTTATTTTCTTTTCCCTAAAAAGACAAATGATGTTAAACATTCTTAAGTACTCTATCTCCATATTTTCTATTATGGACTGCTGTTTGTATATTTTTTTCATTTTTATTGAGTTACTTGTATTTGTTTGTTATTGTTTTGACATCTATAGATTCTGGATTCAAATCCTTTGTCAGACATGCTTTGGAAAGTTTCTCCAGTTTTGGTCAGTATTCTCACTCTCCAAACAATATCTTTTGAAGAGCAGTACTTAATCTTGATGAAGTCTACTTAATCAGATTGTTATTTTTTTCTTTTATTGTTAGTGCTTTTGGTGTTGTATTCAAGAAAGCTTGTCCTAAGTGAGGGTCTCTGGATAGTTGCACTGGTGACTTTTCACCCACATAATTGTGTATGTCGTCCATGGCTGATTTGTGTGGTGGTGGATGTTTAACAGGATCCCATCTAATGCCAGTAGCACCTCCTCCCCCTTGTAGCGAGCAATGTCTCCAGATATTTCTAAAACTTCCCTGAATGACAAAATTGCGCCTGCTGGAGAACCACTGGATGAACCCAAAATTACATAATTTTTCTCTTATTTTATTCAGGAAATTTTCTACTTTTCAGTTTTGAATTTATATAGATGATCCATTTTGAGGATTTCTGCATCTGGTGTGACAAATGAATCCAAGTTCCTGATTTTTTTGTTGCTTTTTGTTTTGTTTTGTTTTATTTTTTCTGGATGGATATTCAATTGTTGCAGCACCATTTGATTAAAAAATTCTTCTGTCACTGAGTTGTCTTTATACCTTTACAAAAAATAGCTCTCTTGATATTTGTCAGTTTATATCTGTACTCAGTTGTATTCCATGGTTCCATTTCTGTCAACATCAATGCCAAACTATCTTTATTCCTGTAGCTTTACAATAACCTGAAATTATCTCATTGCCAATGAGCTCCTTAAGGGGCATGAATCAACACTGTACCTAGGATTGGCTCATAAAGCTACCCTATTATTTACTTTGTTTTTCATGTTAATGGGCTAATTTCAGGCACTTAAAGTAGACATTGGTAAGTTTAAAACTAGTAGGTTAGGGGGTTGATACAAAGAAGATATTTAAAGCTGGGCATGTTTGTCAGCACCCTTTCAAATACTTTTGCAACTACCTGTTGATGTCACAGATGACTGTCCATGAGAAGATGACCATCCAAGTGCCCATGTATGTACAGGGCAATTGTACTGATGGGTTATTGTCATCTCAGGAATTCTTCAGCATTGAAGAATATGGTATAGGTATAAGGCATACTGAAGCCAAAGCAACCCGGGGTTATGAAGATCCCAATTTTGTGTATGTGTTGCCATGGATAACCTAGTTCCTAGAGATATCATGAATCTACCTGATACATACGTGTACATTTATTTTATTTTTTTATTTATATAATTTTTTAATTTTTTTTATTTATTTTTGAGAATGAGAGAGACAGAGTGTGAGTTAGGGAAGGGTCAGAGAGAGAGGGAAATACAGAATCCGAAGCAGGCTCCAGGCTCAGATCCTGACATGGGGGTTAAACCCACAAACTGTGAGCTCATGACCTGAGCCGAAGTCAGATGCTTATCTGACTAAGACACTCAGGCACCCCAATCCACCTGATATTTTCAAAAGATGTTTCTGTATTCTGCTTAATCTAGAGGTAGGGTGACAAAATTATTTTGATTTCATCTTCATTGTGTTTTGGCTTCATGTTTAAGTCTTAATTAGAATTTAAGTTGTACTGAGGCTATTGAAGGTTTTTGTCAAACCTACTGATACTTTCAAGACAAGCATGTGAAAAGCTTTGCTTTCGTCAAAATTTCTATTCCTTTTAAATTCACTATAGAATCTACAGAATTCCCAATAAACATTTGATTATATTTTTAAATTGAAGACATTTATTTTAGAATGATGGACTCTAAGCCAATGTAGTTTAAATCTATGAGCACTCACATTTCATTTGAGAGGCAAACTCAATACTGGGTGCTGAAATGATGGAATTTTAGATGTCATTTCCATATTAGTGTTGGATGCTTTGCTTGAGTAAATGTAATTTAAAAATAAATCTGACTCTCATGGAAATGAAAGAAGTACTGTTGAACTTTCCCTTATTAGTTCACAAGCTCCTTGAGGTATTGTTCTTAAATACATTAAGATGGGTTTATTCAGAAATAGTTCAAAAAATAGTTCATGGTAGATGCACTAGAGAGTTGCTTAATACTTTTTTTTTTTAATGTAAAGCACTGGTAAAATTTATTAAGATTCTTCTCAAGATTTAGAGCCAGAGTTTTAAACAGAAAGAGACCTTAGGCTTTATCTAGTCCAATCTCTTCATTCTAGAGATGATTAAGGTTAAGGAGTTCAAAATTGAATGATGAATTGGCAGCAGTTTGCTTTAATGTATAGAGCATTGCGTTTGGCATTAGAAACCTGGGTTTTTAGGCACATAACCTCTTTGAAATCCATTTTTCTTACATGTAAAGAGGTAAAAGCTTTTGACATTCACATCTCTTTGGGATTTAAAATCTTTAAGACTCGAGAGGCCAAAGCACCTTATTAAATTTTGTTGTCTTCAATGAATTTTCATATATACAGAAGTTAGAATCCTTTTGTATAATTGTGATCTACCTTACTCATTATTTCCTAAATTCAACAGACACTTAGAATTTGAAAGGCATTATGTTATATACTGGGAATGATTTCATTACAGTTTAAAATTATATCAAATCAAATCATGTTTTTCATATCATTGATATTCTTATAGTTTGTTTTAATTTAGCCAGCAGGACCTCCTTTATCCCACTAAGAGTTTATATAAAGCCTGATATACAATCTTTAAAAAATGGGGCTACTTTTCTGAATCAACTATAGGATTATTGCCCACTTATGTTCCCTTTTGCTTTATAGCTGTCTTTGAGCCTAAAGATTCCTGGAATATAGTTTGAAAACCACAACTGGGAGTCCTATTTCTGGGTTTTATGAACAAGCAATCTGTGGCCCAAACTGGATAAGCAAGTTCACCATAGAAAAGGAGCCAGGATAAGATCTTTTTCTCTCAATTGATTTCTCATCCTATACATAGTCTATGAAATTAGAGCACTCTCTAGATTATTTCATATCTCAGGCTTTTTGGCAGTGAGATAGGTTTTTTAACTCACATGTTCTTTAAATAGTTGATCATATTTTATAAGGTATACTTCTTTTCAAAATCATGAAAGAATATAGAGGAGTTAAAATTTAGGGGTGCCTGGGTGGCGCAGTCAGTTGAGCATCCAACTTCAGCTCAGGTCATGATCTCACAGTTCGTGGGTTCGAGCCCTGTGTAGGGCTCTGTGCTGACAGCTTGGAGCCTGGAGCCTGCTTGGGATTCGGTGTCTCCCTCTCTCTCCTCCCTTCCCCTGCTCACACTCTGTCTCTCAAAAATAAATAAACATTAAAAAATATTTATAAAATAGATTTTCATTATATGAATTTGCTGTGTAGAATCCCTGCTTTGGTGTTAAACCTAAAAGATAAATAACCTTTCAAAACAGTCACATTCAGCCCACTGGCAGATAACTTTGCATATAAAGCTGAAAAGGTAATACACATGTGAACTTTGATACAGATGATTTTCAACTGACTCTACCTTTTTCATTGACAATACAGCCATTTATCCTTGGGACTTGTTCAGAACTGAAGAAATTCAATTCTGTCTTTGGAGCAGGAGCCTTCCCACATGGCTTCTACCCATTTTTTTCATTAATGACACATTTTCTCCCAAATGATATTCTAATGGCCCACGTACAATAGAGATATTATAATAGTTATTTGAGAGATGCTTATTTAAATTTATACCAAACACTTAAATTTTATAGTATCCAAGCAATTTAAATTTTTAAAAGACTCATATGGAACTGAGGCTCAAAAATAATTGAAAAAAACATATAATAGTCTGCAACAAGCATTTCTCTTCCTCTCTGAGGTAACACAGGATGACTCAGAAAGAAGTCTTGTTCTTAACAAAGGAAAATAAAAAAAAAAGACTATAACTCTGAAGTGTTTTACTTCTTCCTAAAAAAAAAAAAAAAACAAAAACCAAACATCATCTATTTTTTCTAATGTGAAATATAATGCACATACACCAAATGGAACAAAACATGAAGTTGCAGCTCAAAAAGTTGTCACAATGTTAACACTCATGTACGTTTGCCAGCATCTTGAGAAGGTACCTTCCCTGTTCTGTCTTTCTTATTTGTATGTTCTCCTGTGCATTAAAAAAATCACAATCTTGATGTTCATGGAAGCTATGTCACTGTCCCTCTGCCCCCTATGCCTACCACAAGTTTTTAGTTTACCCACATAATATGTATCTCTTCACAGTACAGTTGAATATTGTATATATGTGTGCATTTATATGTATTGTACAATACATATTTATTGTATCTACAATAGATATTTATTGTTGTATACATAGAATCATTCAGTGTATTACTTTTTCTCTTCTTCAAATCAATATTATCTTTGTGGAACCAAACATGTTGTTGGATGTAGATAGAGTTTATTCATTTTTCCAATCTCTATATTATTACACTGCTGAATTAAACATAGTATGTTTGGCGGGGGACTTTCTTTTTTTCTTTCCATTTTAAGTCATTGCAAACAATAGTCTGATAAACATTCTTGTTTCAGGACACATTCTACATTCAGGATGCATCCTGATGTACCTCTGTTATTTATGTACCTGGAGTAAAAGTGATGAGTCTTAGCAAATTTGTATTTTAACATATGTAGATGATGCCAAAGGATTTTCCAGATGTGATGCACCAGGATATGAGGGTTTCCATTTATGCACATATTGGCTAAAATTTCACATTGTCAGTCTTTTAGGCTTAAGTATCCTCTTGTGTGTTTTCTTGTGGATTAAATTTGCGACTATGCAATGTCTAAAAATATCAGCTCAACATTCTCAACATATTAATATATTTTTTAGTTTTATTTATTTTGAGGGGAGGGCAAATTTTATGGTTTCTGAAGTATATCTCAGTTTTAAAATAAGCAAAAGTCTTCATGATGTTACAGAAGGAAAATTGACTTTTTAACAATACACATAGAGCACTATTCATAAAGATAAAGATTGGTAAAATGGACTAAATAAAATTAAGAACTTCTATTCATCAAAAACACACATAAACCTTCAGTATGGCTATCCTACCTGATTTATACTTAGTACTCATCTGCTCCAGGTTTAGTTCATTGCTCTTCCTGCTAAAGTGTGAGCTCCCTGAGGTCAGGTTTAATTTTGTTCATCACTTTCTACAACCAACGTTGTGCACAGTTTGCTCCACAACTTTTGTGTAAATTACATTTTACTTTTTGTTTTGCTATCTTGAGTCTCAGTTACAAGTAGTTAAAAGCTTGTGAAACAATATAATTTTTAAATTTATCTGTTCTGTTCTTTTGTTTTTAATGTTTTATTTATTTCTGAGAGAAGAGAGAGAGAGGGAGAGAGAGAGAGAGAGAGGGAGACACAGAATCCGAAACAGGCTCCAGGCTCTGAGCTGTAAGCACGGGGCCTGACATAGGCCTCGAACCCATGAACTGGGAGATCATGACCGGAGCCAAAGCTAGATGCTTAACCAACTGAGCCACCCAGGCGCCCCTTGTCTGTTCTTTTAACTTCTTTGCCAAAATGTGATAGTAGGGTTCCATATTTTATAGTTAAACAGGGAAAACTAAATCAAGTCTTATGACTTTTTCTCAGATTTTCTATGCTAGTAGATTTAACTCCCTATGTATACACACCTGTGAATGTAGGCATATACAGATACAGAAATGGAAGTTCTGTTTTTACTGTTTATCTTCTGCTCTTTCATTTCCTTTCTAATATCCTATTTCTTATAAAAATCAGGTAAAACACTGGCAATATGCAGTATAGCTTAGTATAGGCAATTAGAAATGTATTGGTAAAAAGGAGCAGATCAATATTCACACACTAAATAATTGTTTCCAATTCATATTCAACAATACTGACCATAGTCTGGTCCTCTCTAAAACATTTTGAACACATATAAGTGCATTCCTATTTACATGCTATGAAAAGACTACCTGTTATGACAAACCATTAGGTGTTAGTTTTTTCTTTTTTATGTTTATTTGTTTATTTTGAGAGAGAGTACCTGAGAGGGAAGAGTGCAGAGAGAAAGAGACAGAGACAGAGAATCCCAAGCAGTTTCCACACTCAGCGCTGATCAGGGCTCCATCTCACTACCATGAGATCAGGACCTGAGCAGTTATCAAGAGTCAGAGGCTTAACTGAATGAGCCCCCCAGGTGCCCAGGTGTTGGGTTTCTTAAGTGAAATACTTTATGTTTGAATTTAAGACAAAGTTAGACAGTTCCAATATCAGGGTAAGGAAAATGCATACTGAATGTGCCATTTCCTTTAAAGACTTGTATCAGCTTTTAAAAAGCTTCAGTTATTTTTGGTTTGTCAGATGAATAGAATCGTGCAAATTAAAATAAGACTAGCACTGAAATTTTTTATTTACTTTCATTATTTACTTTTAACTTTGAAATTCCACAATATTCTGTGTTACTTGAATATAGGCAACCTTGTAGAAAAATCACTATCAAGGGCTCAACACTGATTATCACTAATGGTACAGAAATCATCATGTATTGAAAAACCAAAGAAACTAATACTCTCAGTCATTCTTTGCTTTCTCAAACTTCTACCCCCAGGACAAAGTGCCAGCTGTTATTTCCAGCTCAGGGTTATTAATGATTCATAAGATTTCCATTTACTCTTTTAACCAGAGACTGATAATATCACTAATGAAATGTCCTGCCCAGCTGTGCCTGAACTACTCAATATTGCTTCTGTTTTTCTAGCCAACTTCCCAAAGAACTCCAGAACTTATCATAATTCCAGTGGTTCCCTTTAGGCCTCTGTACTCTGTTTCTAAGATAGGATGGCCAATGTGTTCAACAGAGACCTGGTGATTTAAGAAGGGGATATTAACTTTAAATATGTGTTGACTTTTTTTTTCTCTTTGAATCAAGCTCTTAATGTTTACATACACTGTAGTGTGTTAGATAATTAAATTTTCCAAACTTTGACTTACTATGTATGAAGAATATAAGTCAGATTTATTATCTGTTTTTTAGATTTCTATGAGGCTTGTTAGCAGAACTCTATTATATCTGACTGACTCCCTGATATCAAGAAGCCATTGTTGTTGAAATATTTCACATAAAAATTAGCCAACAAATCATTCAAATAGCTTTTCTATGCAGGAAAAATAGAGTGAGATATAAAATATTTTTAGAATACAATTAAAAATATTATAGACATTTAAAACGACCATTCAAGTCCCATACAAAGAAATCGTTTATGAAGAAAACAACTGTTTCCAAGTTCTCATTGTCCCATTTGAGCTAATTTTTCTTCTCCTTATTTCCCCCAGTGCTTAGTGAACTAGTTCATTAGATTAAGGAATGGATATTGCCAGTTTAAGAGCACACAAAAATTCCAAGGAACGATCTTATGTGATTTCTGTCTAAAGTGCCCTTTAGCCAAAAAATTAAAGTCCTGAAATGAGGTCTTGCCAACCACTGGTTTTTATGCAAGCTTCAGTACATGACTTGGTAACTGAACGTTTCTAGAATGAGAAGGCTTCAAGCAGACTTCCACATTTTTATTTTTCTTTCCATATTTTCTGAGATAACCTACCATCGTATTATGCAACATAATGAGAAATGTAACAATGGCAATAAGAACAATACTGATGCATGTTCTGAAGATGCAGAAAGCATGGGAGAAAATATGTTTGGAATTAGCATAATATTCTTGTACTTTTCTGAAAATACGTGCATTAAAACCACAGCTTAGTATCTCCTATAACTTTTTAATACAAATGCTTATCTATATTTTTGTTTTTATTAGTGTGATTCATATCAGATAATCTTGGCTAAGGGCCTACTTTGTTCATAGTGGCTTTTATATTAACAATATGAGTAAAACAGAAGAGTGAAAATTCACAAGTGAATAATCCAGGAAAAAAAACCTGTTGCTTTTCCCCCCACAACGGAAACAGAGGCTATTTGAAGACAAAAGGCTTTATGGTAAAAAGCAATAACAAAGAAATACAGTATCCTAAAAAAAGAAAAATAAGTTTCTTGGATGTTTAAAGTTTAAATCCTCTAGAAATACATATTCTTAGCCTAGCAGTTTCAATACACAGAAGATGCAGAATTCCTTTTTTGGGAGAAGCAGGTACTGCATTTTCAGAGCTTCCACTTCTTTGTATTTTCCCAAAATACAATGCAACAGCTCCTTTTACAGCTGATGACTTTAATTCATTATCTGAGATATGACAAGTGAGAAAACCTAATGAAAAATGCTGTGCATATATATTTTAAGGTATGAGTCACATCTGAAATATAATGTGAGAGTTTTGTTTTTTTAATTGCTCCTGATTAAGAATGCAAATTTCAAAGAATATACTATGACTCACCAACCACTGAACTACAGATGTCAGCACCAACCGCAATCTCTCTTGAACTATTTTAAATTAGAAAAAAGGGAGAAACTTTTTGTAGAATTATATCTGTATGGATCTAGCTTTATATGTGAACTATCAGGATTTTGAAAATGGAAATTCTGATGTAAAAATGATAGTGTCATTCATATTATATATGCTTTATGACAAGAACTTGGAGCAGGGGTTTGTAAACGTTATAATGCAGTCATGTTCGAGAAGCACAATGAAAATCATGGGTGACCATTATGGCTAGAATTTAGATCAAATATCACTTGGGGGAAAGGTTTTCAAAACTGTCGTCAAAGGATATGAATAGGAAATCTCCTTTACCCTCGTTTAACAGATAAGAGCATGGAAAGAATCCAAGGTGTGTGTTCTTCAATGTTAGAGCAGAAATGGTAGCAGTACTGTCCAAGTGCAGGCATTCGGCTCTGTCCTCTAAAGAAAATTTAAATCTGTGGTCCTTGTTCATAAAAGGTACATAATAAATATTTTATTCATCTTTAGCTTCATACTAGAAAAATACCTATTTGCCAAAAATTATCCCTAGATTTTGAAACAGCTTGTATCTGTGATAATAAACAACTAATGGAAAAGAGCCATTGAAAATTAAAGTCTGCTAGTGATTTTATGACTTCAGACTGAAAAATATAGAAGTATTGTTGTTGTTATCTATGTGTAAAGCAAAGTGCTTGATTGTACAATACAGAGAGGCAAAAGGGATAAGTGTTGAGACACTCCAGAATAGGCTGGCTTTTTAAATCGATGTTCTGTTAGAGAATATCTTAATCTCAAGATGTCCTTTATTATTTTCTGCCTACATTTCCCATCTTAGTGCATTTTAGCAATTAGTGTATTGTGGGATAACTATTATGAAGTAAGCAATTCTAAGTTTTCACATCATTTGAAATATACCCTTTCACAAGGTATATATTTTATAAATATGTCATTGTAGAACAACATTGGAGACACATAGATTTTTTTCCCCAACATTCATTACTGTGCCCTTCCTCCTTTGCAAGGGAACTCTGGAAGCCATCTGCCCAATTGGCAGATCTCAAGCCAGCATGGTGATCACATTCCCCTTGGATGTGACTGACCCACCTTGGAAATGTGACCATATCAAGCAGTAAATCATGGGACAAGTGTATGGCTGGCTCTGGAAAAGGTATCCTCCCCAATGAAAAGAGATCCAGAAGAAGAGAAAGGAAGGTTCCTTTCTTTTGTTGGATATTAATAGACCTCCATATGCCACCTACAACTCTGCAGTGTTCCTTCCAGCAGAAGGGCGTTCACAAAAGACAAAAGTCAACAGCACTGATCCTAAGAGACTGTAAAATGAAGAATTTGTATTCTTGGTAATGACATTGGGTGACTGAATTAACCAACTCTATAGGCACTCTGCCTTAGGTCTTCCTAAATGTAAAAATAAATCTGGGGTGCCTGGATGGCTCAGTTGGTTAAGCATCAGACTTTGGCTCAGGTCATGAAATCATGTTTTGTGAGTTGAAGCCCTGCATCATGCTCTGTGCTGACAGTTGAGAGCCTGGAGCCTGCTTCAGATTCTGCATCTCCTCTCTCTCTGTCCCACGAACTGTGAGATTATGACCTGAGCCGAAGTCGATGCCCAACTGACTGAGCCACTCAGGTGCCCCAAAATAAATAAACATTTAAAAAAATAAGTCTTCTCCTTGTGTATGCAATTTAAGTCTAGAATTTTTGTTACTTGAACTTAAGGCATCTGAAGCGACAGACAGTGACTTTAGCAAGTTAGCAATCAACCAGTGATAAAATAATACTGTTTCTGCTTGGTTTTTCCACTTGGTATTTTAGGGACAAATATTCCCAGCATACTGATTGCAAGGATTGTGGCTTTTAAATGGCTATGGTGGTAAAATTCCCATTTTCCCTTTTATGTTGATTTTCCCTGTACACATTGAAACATATATAAAATGTTCCTATAACTAAACCCAGCTTTGCTGAGTGCAGTGTTTCTTAAAGTGCATATATTGTAGATCTAGAATGATGTGTATCTGTTAGAGACTTTTATGATATATGGTAGTAAAAATTATTGACCCATAAAATAATTAAAAATGGCTTACATTATGTAAGTTGTCTGACAATATGATACTTTCTAGAAAACAGCATCATGGCACATCAGTTTTTTATGTTTCTAGTGGCTGTTTAGGTAATATATTGATGACTGAGGAGCAACTATATATACAGTTTTATAGAATTTGGGGGATTCTAAGAAGTAACCAGCACATTATGTTCTGAGAAAGTTTTAAAATGGCCTGTGTGTAATCAAAGACGTCTAGATAGAGGAGAATAGAGTTTCTGCTTAAGAGAACAGAGTGAAAACATTTTCTTTTATAGAAAGTAGTTAAGAGACATGTACTAATCATTTAAGTGTAAATTCCACTCAAATGTTCACTTAATCAACTCACCTCTATTTTAATATTTTAAGCCAGTTACTTTTGTGGACCGTAAAGAGACTATTAAATGACTTCAATCACAGTATATCGGAGATAATTAAAGGATGGCATATTGCAGATAACTCAACATGTGGTTGCAATCAGAACACTCAAAAGGAAACAACAAACAAAACACACCGTACTCATGAGAATCTGAACATCCAATCTATATTTATATAGAGCTGTATATACAAGCTGTTCAAATGCTTGTAAGTTTAATAATGCCTTAGAAAAAGGAAATGCACAAAAACATTTAAATAGGTCACTGATTCTAATGGTTTAAAAGAGATAATTGTCACATAATATATTCTTGTACCTACTTTGGTTTGAGTATTGGCCATAGGTCTCACCCTCCCCATTCCCTCTTCAGCCCCCTTTCCCAGACTTTTTTCTCTCCTTGAATCTCACCAAAGGAAGTCACCCTATTATAAGTCTTTTTCTCATAATGACATATGGAAATTATTTTTCTGTACTTAATTAGATAACAAGGAAAGTTTTTATTTTTAATTCACAGATGTCAGAGTATATAAAACACACACCAACCCCACCCCACCCCATTACACCATCTAGACAAGGCTATACATTTGGACTATACTAATTCGGGAAATATGTAACCCTCTAAATTCTAACATTTCTACCATTTAAAAGGCATCCTTGCATTTGAATTCAATTATGACTAAAATCTAAAACACCTAGAAATCCCAGGCATAAACCCAGGTAATTTAGTTGGCAGGTCTAAGTCAAATCACTCCTACGCAGCATGTAGGATGTAATCATCTTCCTTGGAGCACTTTGACTTGAAAGGTTTTACTCCTACGTCAAGCCCAATTGATTCTCTGTCCTAATTGTGTTTAAGGCAGAGTGCCTAGATTGCAGCTGCATCAATCAAAGCTGATTGTGTTTTTTCTTCTTTTAAAATATCTGGACAGGTTTTAATAGAATCTTTAGATAATGTATATCTTAAATAAAGCTCTCTTGTGAGCCTTTGTTGTGTTCAAACAACTTGGAAATTATTGGTTCTCTCACGTGTCCATTGAGCACCAATAAGATAGGATCTCGGGTCCCAGGCTGGGGCATGAAACACACATGCAAGTAACTGATATAATAAAATATGGCCTGTATGGCATGGTAGGTAAAAGTAATGCTTTGATGTTGACAGTCATGGACTGAGTCAGCATTGTGTTGCTAATTTGATAGCTTAACTTTGATTATTTTATTTCATTTCTATTTAAAGACAAAAAACCAACAAACCTGTTTGAACTTAAGATTCTGAGTGTGAGATGCTTCACACAGTGTCTGTCATAGAGTAGGACTCAGTGATTAGCCAGTTACTGATATTAGTATCAGTTCTATCATTGAGGGAGGTAACAAAGGCAAAGAGCAAAGACAGTAGGACATACATCTCCCCCATCTGGACTACAGCCGTGGTAGAGATGAAGGGAGGCTCTTCAGAGGAGGGAACAGACTTCTGAGCAGCTCTTTTGTTCTGCAACTGGAACAGCTCTAGAATCTGCTAATTGTTCTGCTTCCTCTGTAACATTTTTTGTTATTTATAGACAAAACATTACAAGCTTTTATCTACCCATCAATTATCTTTACTAAGACACGAATGAAAGTTTGGCCATTATAGGATTTGGAGGCAATTTGCTTATAGAGGTTATTTCCATGCTGTTTTATATTTCCTAATAACCATGTATGATTCCACACGTGGTTTAGAAAACTGTATATAGGAATAAAAATATAATAATTTTCTGGAATCAGATGGCCCTTAATACTTCTTTTTTCAGTCGGCAAAGGCTTCCAACCACATTTTAAAGAGCATGGAACTTATGTCCTAAATGATTTGGCTACATTTATGATTATGTGTAATCTTTCTCAGTGGAATTATGAAGCAATAACTTCTTCCATGTAACTTGTATTCTCTACCATTTCCTAAATATGACTGACTTTTTTTAATGCAAGCACAGAGTTACTTTTGTAAAATAAAGGACACTACAAATTAGATTAAGGCACAGGTAATTTTTTTATTATTTTAATTTTTAGAATAGTTTTAAAATCACAGTATAATTAAACAGAAGGCAAAGACACCCCCTCCCTCATGCATACACAGCTTCTCCATTATCAACACCTCAAACCAGTGCAGTACATTTGTCGCAACTGATGAACCTGCCTGGACCCATGACAGTCACCCAGAGTCTACAGTTTACATTAAGGGTCACTCCTGCTGCTGGACACTGTATGGGTTCAGACACATTTATCATGACATTTATCCACCACTGAAGTGTCACATAGGGTGGTTTCACTGCCCTAAAAGTCCTTTATGCAATGCCTATTTACCTCTCCTTCCCTTCTTACTAGAGACAACCTCTGACTCTATATTTTAGATATATAGATATATGGACAGTGTCTCCATATTTTACTGTCTTTATATTTTTGCATTTTTTAAGAAAGTCATAGAGTTGGAATCATATAGTACATAGTTTCAGATTGGCTTCTTTCACTTAGTAATAGGCATTTAAGTTTCTTCCATGTCTTTTCATGCCTTAATAGCTCATTTATTTTTAGCTTTGAAAACTAGTCCATTGTCTAGATGGACCATTGTTTACCCACTCACCTACTGAAGAACATTTGGGTTGCTTCCAAGTTTTGGCAATTATGAATAAAGTTGCTATAAACATCCATTTGCAGGTTTTCCTGTAGACCTAAGTTTTCCACTTCTTTGGGTAAGCCAAAGGGTGTGATTGCTAGATCATATAGGAAACGTGCATTTAGTTTTGTAAGAAACCATGGAACTGTCTTCCAAAATGGCTGTATCATTTTGCATTCCCACCAGGGGCGAATGAGTGTTCCTGTTGCCCAGATGCTCATCAACATTTGCTGTTGTCAGTGTTTAGGATTTTGGCTGTTCTAATAGGTATATAGTAGTATCTCATTGTTATTTTAATTCACATCTTTCTGATGTAAGGCATCCTTTCATATGCTTATTTGCCATCTGTAGATCTTCTTTTTGTCAAAGACCAAAAAGGGCTTTGGCCCAGTTTTGATTGGTTGTTTATTTTCCGATTGTTGAGTTTTAAGAGTTCTTTGTACACTTTGGATAAAGGTCCTTTATCAGATGTGTCTTCTGCAAATGTTTCCTTCCAGTCTGTAGCTTGACTTTTCATTCTCTTGTCGTTTATAGAGCATTTTTAATTTTAATGAATTCCTGCTTATTAATGCTTTCTCTCATGGGTCATGGCTTTGATGTTTTATCTAAAATCTCTTCACCAGCTCAAGGTCATCTAGATTTTCTCTTATGTTATCTTCTAGGACTTTCACAGTTCAGTGCTATGATACATTTTGAGCATTAATTTGTGTGAAGGGTATAAGACCTAGGACTACAGTTTTTGTTTTTGTTTTTCTTTTGCTTGTAGATGTCCAGTTGTCCAAGCCTCATTTGTTGAAAAGACTGTCTTTACTCTGTTTGCTTTGCTCTTTGTCAATGATCAGCTGGTCATATTAATGTGGGTGTATTTTGGGGCTCTCTATTCTATTCAAATGAAATATATATTATATCACCAATACCAGTGTTGTGATTACTATGGCTTTAAAGAAAACTTTGAAATCAGGAAGTGTCAGTCTTCTTTTTTTATTTCCTTATTATCCTTTTTAAAATTTTTAAAAATGATATTAGTTCATTCTCTCTCTCTCTGTTTCTTTTTCTGGCTACTGGTTTATTGATTTTATTGGTCTTTTCAAAGAACCAGCTGCTGATTTCACTGATTTTCTGTGGATTTTCTGTTTTCAATTTCATTGGTTTCAGCTCTAATTTTTGTTTATTTTCTTGTTGTTTTGGATTGAACTCACTCGTTTTTCTAGTTTCCTAAAGTAGATGCTTACAGTTTTGTTAGTTTTAGATCTTTCTTTTTTATCTAAAATAGTCATTCAATGCTTCAAAACTTCATCTTAGCACTGCTTTCACGGCATCCCACAAATTTATATTTTTATTTAAATTTAAATTAAGTTTAAATTTATATTTAAGTTTACATACTTCGTATTTTCCTTGGATATTTTTTTCTTGACCCATGTGCTGTTTAGGAGTATGGTGTTTAATTTCTTAAAGCATTTGGGATACTCCAGTTTTCTTTCTGTTATTATCTTATTTAATTACATTGTGGTCTAAAGAGTAGACACTGTAGGATTTCTATTATTAGAAATTTATTAAGGTGTGCTTTATGGCACAGAATATTCCATACAAGCTTGAGAAGAATTTTTAATCAGTTATTGGATGCAATAGTCTACAGATATCCATTTTATCCAGTTGATTGATGGTGTTCCTGAAAGTGGATCCTGACTGTTGCATCACAAGTAAACAATCTACTTTTTTGTATCTATATGATATGATGAATAATAAAAGCTTATTGCACTAATCATTCTATAATATATGTAAGTCAAATATGTACTTACACAGTGCTGCATGCCAATTTTATCTCAATGCAATTGGAAAACAAACAAAATGCTCATGATTGTCAATTAGGTTAAACTGGTTAATGACATTGTTCAAGTTTTCTTTTTCTGTGTCTTTCTGAATTTCTGAGAATTACTGGTGAAGACAGAGTGAATCTGCAAAATATTTACTGTGAATAACACTAATGAAAGATAAAGCAGAGGGTGCACTGGGAGCAGATGGGAAGATTCCCTAGAATGCTGTTAAGCTAAGGAGAGAAAGAAGAAAAACAAGGCAGATTGTGACTTGGCCCATCTTACAATTCTGGGGAAACTGAGTCATGGAGAGTGATTGTCCACACCTGTGCTCTGGTCTATACTGTACCTCTGGCAGAAAGCCAGGGGGGGCTTTCATGGCTCACTTTGCTCCATTCCCTTCTATCAGGGATGACGCACCTGCCTTTGCTGTTGTCCAATGTCTGAAAAAGTGGTTTCACGTATTTTCTTCTGGTTTCTAGTTTTATTAAGGTGAGAGGTTACATCTTTCTGTTATTCTGTCATGGCCAGAAAATGAATTCTGATTTTTTTGGGGGGGGGATCAGGTAAATATTGGATCAAGTTAAATGTCTATAAATAGTGAAATAGTTTTAAACTTTTATGGTGCAAACTGTGGAATTATAGACAACACTTACAATAATAAAATAAAGCTTAAATATAATTGCATTTATTTGTTCCCAAGGATTTTATGTGAAAGAAGCAGTTGTATAATGGAAATAAAATGCACATATACTGATATATAAACTATAAGCACCACACATTCACAAGTATAAATATATGCATGTATATATTTGAACACTTTTCTGGAAGGAGATACAAGATTGTAGAGAGTGCTGGGATTGGTTGGAAAAAGTCATAGATGTTTATAAAAAAGAATTTTTAAGGCTTGCTTTATATACACTGATATTTTATAATGTAAGAATTCCTGTGTTCTTTGTGAGATTTTAAAAGTAAAAGGGATTAACTATTCATTAGAACAACCTTGGGGTTAAAACTGACCAGGCCATTTGTTACAGTTATAATTTGAAAGGTATGACTGAGGCACAGTACAACAATCATTTCTACAGTTAATAATAGTTTTGTGTAACTGCCACACTACTGAAATCCCTAAGTCTTAGCCAAGCATGAAACCCCTTATTAACCTTTTAAAGACCCTTTTAATTATATCCCATTGTTTTTTTTTTAATTCCTAAATGAAATGGGTGTCTCCCATCAGAGGACTGTTTAGCTGATATCAGTGTTCACAATTAGTACCTAAGTGGTATAAGCATTTTTTATAGATTATGAGGGGTGAAAATTCTTCTGTGATTAAAGTTTATATTGTTACTCCATAGTTCACTATCTTTAAAATTATGTAACCTAAAGGTCTGATGCTAAATACCCATATGTCTACTTATAGTAAACTCTGTATTTCTAGTAGGCATGTAAATATGTGGGAGGAGAATGAGTTTCAAATTGTTATAACTAACTGTTGCACATGAAGAGATATTTATGTTTTGAATAAGAAAGTGATTGCAATGCTGCTCTTATTGAACATGGTGTGCATGTTAGAAGATGCTCTCACCTACAAAGTGCTGCCTCTCCTCTATGCATGACTGATATTAGAAGGAGAAGAAGCTTTATGAATACTCAGGAATAAAAAGGAAATGTTCAAGTTGTCTCTTTATAAATTCTTCAATAACTATAAACAATTTATGAGGTTTTACACAATCTTCTAACCCTACTTGTTTTTATCCCTCAAAATTATGTTGCTTAAAATGCTTCGGGAAGAATATAGTCAGGAACATGACCCTTGGATAAAACACATACTTATAGCCACAATCATGTTCCTTGTAAAAGAAAGAGCCTGCACTACCATCATAAACAAAAACTCAAAATAATGAGATGAAGTTAAAATCCCCTTTATATCTATAAATCTTTCATTCTGTTAAAAAATGGACTCACTGAAGATTTACAATGTGTCAGGCTGTAAGCTTGGTTCTGAGCCCACAGAAATTAATAGCATTCACATTTTTGTTGGAGGAGATTATAGTCCAATGGGGGACATAAATGTACAAGCATGAAATGAAGATATAATATTAAGTTATAAAAAACAAAACAAAACAGGAAATGTGCTATAGAAATGTGGAGAAGGGAAAGTTGAGTCTATATTCATGAATCACAGGAACAAAATGCTTATGCTGAAGCCAGAACAGTCAGAATTTTTCCAGGGGACAGAACCAGACTATATGGGGAAGGGATGGGTATGAGACACAACTAGAAGACTTATCTTTGTGATGATTCCATGTATCCACAAACACACACACAGAAGTGAGGCATTTTAAGGGACTATGGATGAATCTCTGCTCCTCTGCCGACCTCTGTCTTCAAACAGTCATTCCACCTTTTATGCTTTGAGATAGGACAAAAGAGTGGTCACTGCCTACTACGTCTATTTTCGGAAATCCCACTCATTCCCATAGCCAACTTCACTTCAAATCTCCTACGGATACTTTCTTGATATTTGAAGAAAATACACTGTTTCTCCTCAAGTTTTCATTTTATTTGTATCTATTATCATGTGGTAGCATGTATTCTGCTTCTCGTTATAATTATTATTTTTTAAAATAATTTATATCTCTTACAAAAATATTTTTCTCCCAATTTCCTTCTTTTTCAGTTTCTAACTTGTCTTTTACAGCTATTTGCATAGATAACGTGTTTCCTTCCACTCACTGACTCTCAGGATAGGAGATAATTTTGTGCAATTATAGATTTTTGGCAGGTAAATTAAGGATAGTTACTTTAAAGGCCAAACAGACAATATATATTATGTAACAGAATAAGAACACCAAAAAGTAAAGAATAAGATCTCCAGGTATTTTAGAAATGTATTTATTGTTCTTCAAAAATTTTCTCGAGGGACATCTGGGTGGCTCAGGTGGTTAAGTATCCAACTCTTGATTTTGGCTGAGATCATGATCTCATGGTTTGTGAGCTTGAGTCCCATGTCAGGCTTGGTACTGGCAGTATACAGCCTGCTTGTATATACCTCTCTCTCCCTCTCTCTTTGTGTCTCCCCTGCGTGCTCTCTCACTCTCTCTCAACGAATAAGTAAACTTAAAAAAAAAAAAAAAAAGTTTTTTCAAAAGTGAGAACCTTCTATAAAATCCACATATATTCCCAGGATCAGAAAATAATGTCATTCTACTGTGTTTTTTTCTCAAATCATTGAATTGCATGGGGACCTTTTGAAAGTCTCATGTTTTGCTCTGATATCAATAGTCTGCTATGATTTTCTTATTAGTCTCATGCCAGTGAGTATACAGAAACATTATCAGTCATGTCAGAAGGGAAAGGATGATACATGTCAACTGAGCTCCCTATCTAGAAAGTCTTTCTATTCACCGAAAACAACAGTGTTTCCTGAAATTTGACAAGACTCATCCTTTAAGGTGTGAAAAAGTAATCAGAAGATCAATACAAATATAACCAGATGACATTTTTCTGATTTAAAATAGCATTTTAGTGTCAATCAATCTTCTGTTTTGGGGTATGTCACGTCTCCAACATAGACAAAACACAGAGCTCTTGGCTCCACGCAGTGTATGTTAGCAGGCTGATGAAGATGTGGGCCACAGTCTTCTAGGGATTATACTCATTTTGAAATGTTTCAAATATCAAATTTAACTGGAGTTTATTACTCCCTGTGTGGAGCTGGCTTTTAATCTTTAATCTGAGGAAGACTAACAGTGATGCCTATATTCATATAACCCTTTATCACTCAAACTAAGGTCCAGAAAATTCATTTGTGTAAAATGGAAAATCACATTAGCATAAGGTAAATGAGATAACTGAATAAAACTAGTGGCAGAGGTCAGGATCTGATGGCCAAACCAATTCTATTAGAAGTTGCTTTATTGTGAGGCACATTATCACAGAATCTCTCTGTTTATAACCCGGACAAACAGGAGAAACGTTAAAACCACTGATGAAGAACTAACTTTTTCTCTCATGAGGGATACAGTTCAGACTGACGTTCATTATTAATTTTTCTCATCCTATCCCTGGAGTTCACATGAAAAGCTAAGCTTACCATTCTTTCATAAAATGAACAATGAAATATATTATTGTAATTTTGAAATAAGTAAAAACTTTTATTGTTTTAACTCCTATTCAGCTTTGATAATTATCATTAGATGATGAGCTTTCACCTACAATTCTTCTGATATCTCAATACTGAGGGTGATTTGGGTCATGCACTGATATCCTTATAGGCTCCATAGCCCTTAGCCCAATTTTGGGTACAAAGAAATTACATAACAAAAGCTCCTTGATCACAGCCAAGATATTTTGTGTTCACTGATATTGTGATTCAAGATATATTGGCAAGAAGCCAGAAACTAAGTTATTGCTCCATGTACACCCATAGCTGTCTATGGGATCTTGGACAAATTATATTGGTTTCACCAGTCAAATGAAATAATGGGGTGGGGAGGGAGAGAAAGAGGGGGAGGAGAGGGAGGAAGAGTGAGAGAGAGGAAGTGGGAGAGGGAGAGGGAGGAAGGAAAGAAGGATGGGGAGAAGGAAGGAAGGAAGAAGTCAGGGAGGAAGTCAGGGAGGAAAGTAGGAAGAGAAGGAGGCAGAGATAGAAGAGAGGGAAAGAGAGAAGGAAGAAGAGACTGAACTTCAAGGTCCCTTTACATTACTAATCTTTTACGAATACTCAAATATCTTAGATTCAGAAAATTCCTTAAAAAATGTAGACAGGTTGGTGACTGGCTCTGGCTCAGTTGGTTAGACTTTGGCTCCAGTCATGATCTCGCAGTTTGTGGGTGTGGGCCCACATCTGGGGTGGCACAGAGCCCGATTTGGTTCCTTCATCTCCCTCTCTGCCCCTCCTCCACTCCCTCTTTCTCTCCTTCTCAAAAACAAATAAACATATAAAAATGCAGATAACTCATTTATTGTCATTAAAAGACTGCTGATTTCCCTTGAACTTCTCCTACCTACTGTAAAACTTTGATCTCCAGACCCATTTCCAAGCCTTGTAAAAGAGAAATGGTAGATTTCAGAGCAGTTATACAACATTGGTTTGTAGGGGCGCCTGGGTGGCTTAGTTGGTTGGGCGTCCGACTTTCGCTTAGGTCATGATCTCATGGTCTCATGGTTCGTGGGTTCGAGCCCCACATCGGGCTCTGTGCTGACTGCCAGCTCAGAGCCTGGAGCCTATTTCAGAGTCTGTATCTCCCTCTCTCTCTGACCCTCCCCTGCTCACTCTCTCTCTCTCTCTCCTAGAAATGAATAAAACATTAAAAAAAAAAAAGAACACTGGTTTGTTAAGTAGAGCTTTAATTACAGCAAAATTCATACCTATAATGTAGGTATTCAGGGAATTTTGGGGGGATTTAGGGAATTTATGTTTTATAGTTTACTTAATAAAGGTGAACGTCCAGTAGGAAAACCCAGTCTTGTACTGGGCTCCCCTTGTCATGACTTTTCAGAAGTTATATATTCTCATTTTCTAAATTGTAACCTCTGCTCCAGCAGAGGACTTCCTATGTTGAGTTCCATGTTCTTCTTCTCCCCTTCTTCCCCTTCCTCTCCCTCCTCCTCCTCTTTTCTTCTTCTCCTCCTTCTTCTTCTCTGAAAGTCTATTTCCTAATGTGCTCTAAGGACTTCTTCAGATTTCCTCTTTAATAAAAATTTCATTGCTTTTCCCCCTTTCATTTAGTTAGTTATTTTATTCTTAAAATCTAACACAAAAGGATTGCTCATCTTTCCTTCATTCCTCTGGCAATGTACCAGACCTGTGGTAGAGCCTGGCAAGAATCTATCTCATTAACTTGGTTTTCTCACATGTCTCTTTTGGAACAAATTATAATTTCTCACTTGTTTTTCTCACTTTTTTATTTTGGAAAAGAAAATTAAGTTTCCACAAACAAATCTATGAGAGGAAAAATAGCTTTTGCATCAGCAAAACTTAGGAGGAAATAAAATGTTATTCTATCTAAAGAGTATCTATGTGTGAAGGATATGTGTGTGTGCGTGCGTGTGTGTGTGTGTGCGCATGCACACTTATAGGAATTCAGTCTACCTGGATTTCCTATGATGCAAGGATTTTGAATGTAAGGTATAAAATATACATGATAATAAAATAAAGCAAATTCCCTTTCATCATAAGTTCAAAAACTTGCTAAGTGGTCAAGACAAACACATATGAAACATTTCATAACCAAGTTTGGGCATTAAGAGGAATCCACTTTTCTCACTTACTACATTATCACATATCTTTGTTAATAATGGCATATCATTATGTTAATGGCTGTGTAGTAGTCTTACATTGTATGGATACATTGTATACGTGTGTGTATGTGTAATTATTTTAGGTTTTTGTTGTTCTTGTTGCAGAACAAATAAGCAATTTAATAACATTTGCTGCTACTAACAACTCTGTAATGTAGTGTACATGTACTTAGATCCTATAAATGCACTTGTATGCTTTTCTACAGTGCAATTTTCCTAGGACCACTTCCTGTTTCTACAACATAACAATTTTCTCTTTTTAAAAATAATGATGTTTTTAAGGCTTAGGCTTATCAGTGGCCATTTTAAAACACTCAATAGTGATAGTATTTCTCATCATATAAGTTACAGAGAATGACTTTTGTTTGCAATCGGTTTTTCTTTCTAGTGAAGAAAATCAACAATTTTTATACATATACTACCTTCATAACCTTGCATTTGTGAATAGCCTATTTATTTTACATTTCATTTTTTCCTGCTGTTTATTAAATTGTAAAAAGTCTTTACGTATTAGCAATGTAACCTTTTAATTGCTGTATATATTACACTTAAATTTTAGTCTCTGTTGGTTTCTGCCTTTTGATTTTTTTCAGTGTGTCTGTGTGACACATACTGTTACAATTTCACTTAGACAAATACATCTACCTTTTCCTCTTTGGACTGACTGCATCAGTCTTTTGAATCAAGTTAAAATTACTCAGTTGCTATTCTTACTTTTTTATTATGGAAAAAAAATAGTCTCCCCTGAATTAATTCTAAAAGGGAAATAATGGAAACCTTTATTCAGAAAGACAGTTTAGCAAGTAAAAAACAAAAATCCTACAACAATAAAGGTAGGGTAATGAGGAAAAGGTCAAAAGCTCAGTGTACTGCGTGTTAGCTTAGAGACAACATCCTAAGGATGGATCTTCCAAGATGTGGTGTGTCTTCCAAGATCCTTGGTAGGATCTTCCAAGATGTGGTGTGTCTTTTCAACCAACCATCGTTACATGTTTTAGAGTCCCAGATTGCTAGAAGACATGAATCCAGAAAGGAAAAAATGGAGACAGAAGTAGCTCATCCAATCATCACTCCTGTTGACCATCTGGGGGAACTTGTACTTTTCAACCCTACAGTTTTTGTTTGGATATCTTGATTGACTACCAAAAGTGGGAAACCCTTCTACCAAGGGTCATAGTTAGAGAACATAGTAAAGGTAAATATCTTCTTGTCTCGATCAAGGATGTCAGGCAAAGAAAGGAACTGCTATTATACTAGAAGTGATCATTGATGCTAAATATCAAAAGGAAATACGGTTGCTATTACACTATGGAGAGAAGGCACACATCTGAAATTCAGGAGATTCACTGGGGTATCTTTCTATATTTTCTTATCCAGTGATAGACATGGGTGGAAAGTTGTAGCAAGTATGGCCTAATAAGGTCATACTAACAAGGCTCTCACATCTCTCAGAGAAGGCTGGGGTTAAACCACTGAGCAAGGAACCTAGACCAGTGTAAATGTTGAATGGATGTGAGGGAAATCTAGAATAAATTGTAGAGAACAGAGCTGATGAATATTAGTTATGGTCTTGGCACTGACTGCAAAAACAGAGACTTAATTTGTCTCCCTAATACCTGTTTTTCTTTGAAAACTGCAATTAGCTGCCAAATAGAAGAAACAATGGCATGGGGGTAGAATAAAATTAACATGGGGTATGAATGGATGAGCAGTATACACGATGAAATGTCGCAGACATTATCAGCACTTTATCTGTATCCCACAGAGACTTTCCAGGCAGACTAGCCTAACTTCCAGCTGCCAGAACTTGTGATATTTTGGCTGAAGCTCTCGAAGCTGCACTGCACATGCTGGAAGTGGCAGTGCTAACACCTTTCCAGAGCTATTCTCCACCAATGGGTCCAGGTTCTCATGAATAAATGTGTCAGTCCTCCACTCCTGAGAAGGGATGATGCTGGGATGCATGCACTTACACTCTAGAAGCTTTAGCAAACCACAGTAACAAATTGACTTCCTATTCAATCTCATGCCTATCCCACTAACAAATTTTCCTGGGATCACGTCCCTAATAAACCATTTTCACTAAGATGCTTGAGTTGCCACCTACTTTTAAGGAGATCCAGAACTCAAACCAAATTTATTCAACTCCTGGTTGCCTTCCCTGACTATAGTGGCCTGTGTCTCTGCCTCTGAAGGTCTACAGGATAAACTATCTCTGCCAAAGGCACGGAATTATGAATTGATTATTAATAACAAAAACTATTTTTGATGAACCATATCCTCTCTATTTTTTCTTGTGTGAAATTTTGTGTTTTAAGGATAGCAAAAAAGTAGAAAAGAGGAATGTTTAATTTTCATACAAATTAGATTTAGATTATTTGATCACAGTCACATTTATATTTGGGTGGGAGCACCATAGTGTAAAAGGAATGAAGATACACCAGGCAATTCCTCATTTTATCCTCTCCTCTTTGATTTTTCCTTTCTCTTTCCTTTTTTCCTTCCTTCCTTCCTTCCTTCCTTCCTTCCTTCCTTTCTTTCTTCTTTCTTTCTTCCTTTCTTCCTTTCTTCCTTATTCAAAAGTGCTTGTACTATAATAGCAATAGTCAATAGAAATATTAGCAAGCTACATATATAATTTTAAATTTGCTAGTAGCCATATTTTATAAAGTAAAATGAGACAGTTGAAATTAATTTTAAGGATATATGCAACCAAATATATACAAAAGATGATCATATCACCATTATATCAATATAAATTGAGACATTTCATATTCTCTTTTTTAAAATTTTTGTTTAACATTTATTTATTTTTGAGAGACAGAGAGAGACAGCACAGGCAGGAGAGAGGCAGAGGGAGACCAAGACACAGAATCCAAAACAGGCTCCAGGCTCTGAGCTGTCGGCACAGAGCCCAAAGCGGGGCTTGAACTCACAAACCATGAGATCACGACCTGAGCAGATGTCAGATACTTAACTGACTGAGCCACCCAGGCACCCCTATTGTCTTTTCTTATTGAGCCTTTGAAATCTGGTGTGCACTTTACACTTCACAGTGCACCCATTTGAGAGTTGTCATATTTTAAGTGCTCCAAAACCACTTCTGGCTAATTGCTACTCTCTTGGACAAAGAAGATCTAGAATTTTTCTGTTAAACCACCCACGCCTTCTTTGTAACTTTTTAATGTCCTTAATNTTTTTGGTAATCATCTATTATCTCTCTAGAGATGTGACAAGGGCAGTAAATATGACACCTCACCTGTGTAGAAAGTTTGTGAACAATGCTCAAATGAATTACATGAGAGGTACCATAACTTCCATTTTTAATTCTCCAATGAACTATACAATTAGAGGGTGTTCATGAAATACTTGATGAAAAAATACAGTAATGAATTCCTAGAGAGAGACTGGCATGCACTGAAACAAGTGAAATGATCACAACACACATTGGGGACAGTAAGAGAATATCTTCCCTTGAACAGGGTTGTGGAAAATCACTTTTTATTTGACACACCCGATGGAGAGTGATGGCTTCTATTTCTTCAATGACCTCTGTTTTCTTTGGTAGGTTTAGTATGTATCATTTGACAAATTTAGGCCAATATTTATTTTTCCATGCTGATAATTAAAGATAAGTTTTAGAGAATCACTTATTCAAGAGCACACAGCTGGTGACTTGTGTGCACAAAACTGAAATCTAACCTCGTAGCTCCTCTGGCAACCATTTTCTTTGCACACCTGCTCTGAAAACAAAGAAGACATTTGAAATAGTACATCATAATTATGTTGTTTTAACAAGGCTGCATATGCCTGGTAATTTAAAGTACCCGTGTCCCCTTTTTTGAGAAAAGCAGAGTGGACAGTAGTAAGAAGAGAAACCCTCTATGGGTCTTCTTTCAAAACCAAGGAGCTAAGATCTGTAGAACTGTTCTTTTTGTATTTGAACACAACTGACAAGATATTAAAAGAAAATTAACATCGAAGCCCTTGCTTCTGTCATCTAACAGCTTCTCGTAAAATCAAGGAAACACTACCACCACCACCACACACACACACACACACACACACACACACACACACACACACACATATCCCATACACAAACATTACAATTGCCTGTTGGCCTTATTTATTTGTCTTAGCTAAAAAGCTGGGTTTGCTTAATTGCTATTCTGAAGTGAAACATGGAGACCTTTATGGTACTGTGATTACTTCAGCCATTGTTTTAGAAGCATGGAAATTGTTACCCTGAATCTTCATTTCCACATTTTTCTATGTTGTAATTTTGAAGTCATTTAAATTCTCTGAGGATGTGATGATGTGGTATGGTTCGCATATAAACACCAGGTTGCCAGAGCAAAACTCGTTGTTGAAAGATTATACACCAAGAGAAACGCGATTATGCTCTTATAAAGGAAAAGTCCACATTTTATTTCTAAATCAGTCTTGCAACATTTCTTAAAGATGATCTGATAAGTAAGTAGGGCACATTATGATAACACCCATGTATATGTTCAAATAAACATTTTACTCGTGCCATAGTTGGGCACAAAAGTAAACCTTCAACTCTATGTTGACAAAATTAGCCTCCATATAATATTGCATCCATTTAATCATAGATCTTTTAATCTACAAACTGCAATAATTTGCTGGTATTAGATTTATTTAAAATTATCTTGCAAAAAAGAAGAAAGTAAGTGAGAGGTATATATAATCTATGTATATATGTATTTTGACTAATTCCTGCTATGGCTTGGTGCAAATATTTACATAATTTATTTCTTCTTAGATTTTTTTAAAGTTTTTATTTAAATTTCAGTTACTTAACATACAGTGTACTATTAGTTGCAGGTGTACAAAGTAATCATTCAATGCTTCTATACAACAGCGTGTGCCCATCACGACAGATGTACTCCTTCATCCCTTCACCTATTTAACCCATTCCCTTCACCCACCTCTCCTCTGATAACCATCAGTTTGTTCTCTATAGTTAAGAGTCTATTTCTTAGAGCTAGATAGCATTATGCTAAGTGAAGTACATCAGTCAGAGAAAGATAAATACCATGTGATTTTACTCATAGGTGGAATTTAAGAAACAAAACAAATGATCGTAGAAAAAAAAAGGTAAACCAAGAAACAAATATTTCCTCTTAGATTCAGAAGAATGGAGGGGCACTGGGGTGGCTCAGTAGGTTGGGCATCCAGCTTCAGCTCAGGTCATGATCTCATAGTTCGTGGGTTAGAGCCCCGTGTCGGGCTCTGTGCTGACAGCTAGCTCAGAACCTGGAGCCTGCTTCAGATTCTGTGTCTCCCTCTCTCTCTGACCCTCCTGCTCATGCTGTCTCTCTCTCTCTCAGAAATAAATTAAAAAAAAAACATTAAAAAATAATCTTATAAAAAAAAAAGAGGAAAGGAGACAGAGAAAAAGAAAAAGATACACCAGGAGAGAATTAGAAAGAAATAATTTCCCCTGTATCACATAATCTGTCTATTGAGAAATTGGTAGTGATGTACCAACATAGTTTACTTGATTTTTATGAAGAAGTGAGAGTAATGGTATTCTTTACCTCAGTTATTCGGTCTTCTCTTTCTTTTCTTTTTTTTTTTTTTCCTTTTTACTATCATATCTTTACTCAGAAAATTAATTGGCTGAAAGCTTATGAACTTTGCAGTAGAGTTATAATGAAGACATGGACGCCATCGCAATTGCTCTCGGCAAATGGACTTGACCATGTTCTTGCCATTATCTTGTACTTAAAAAATAAAAATTCCATCCTTATATTTTATTCACAATTGTGGAATGGCAGTAGCAGAAACTCTATTTATTGGTCTTGCACACAGTTTCTGATATCTCTGCGAACAAGCAAGAAGAATGTGCAGATAGAGCCCTACTGTTTACATATGGATGCCATTCTTTTCCTATACATATTATCAGGATGGTAGAATGTTCTTTACCCTGTTGGTTCTGAAAATAATTAAATCACACTTTCTATGTCAAATGGAAAAGATGAGGCCATACATTGGGTGAGTCACAAAATCCTAGAAATTTCTCAGCTGAGAAACCAGGTATATGATAGTAGAGGACTCATCATTAGACTGTTGCCCTGAATAAGAATGTTGTCATTCACAATTCTGTCATTTTACAAATATTTATGGAGATGTTGTATGCTAAAAAGTTATCTGTACTTGAGCCTGAACCTTAAAGACAGCTATTTGAGGGGGAAATGGGCTATTGGTGATTTTAACTAGAACAGAAAAACTCAAGATGAGGATCAATTGAAAAGAAAAGAATTCTGAACCATGGGGCTTTGTCTCTTCCCAGCCTAGAGTCCTCTTGAGTCTTGAAGACTTACTCTGTGTTTCTGTTTAATCTTTTAATTTTAAGAGAAAATGCTTTCTCTCACAAGAACAAATGGAAGGATGGAGGTAGTACTGGCACCCACTAAAAAGAAGATTATAAACTCCCAACTATTCTTGGAATCAGTGTAATTTATTTATGGTCATAATATATCCTCCAGGAAATTTTCAACAGCCCTTATGGTGGTATCAAGATTTCTGGAAAACAAACAAAACAAAACAAAAACAAAAAAATAAAGTCACAAAGAAAGAACAACAACAACAACAACAAAACTTAACCTCTGCATTTATCTTTAAAGAGAAGGGAAATTTATGTTTTCTCTCTAAGTTTGATGATTTCCTCATGGATATATTTCTCATTACAGCTACAGAGCCAAACTAGCAGAAATTCCTGATTGGGTCATGTACATCTACAGGAATTCCTTAAGGACAAGGGTTCCTTTAAGATAAGTTCCCTATGTTGTGTATCACTAACATCTCCACTTCCTAAATGTCCTTCCAGGTGGGTTGATTTTTATTGAGAGCTATCAGATCAGTTTTCTAGAGGTAGCACGTAAGTGATTTGGAATATTTCTACCCTCATGTTTGTTTTTAAACTGCAGGATTTCACTCCCTTGGCTAATAGAAAAAAATGATCTAATATTCATGAGGTAATTTGAATTTTTTGTTTTTAAATTTTTTTTTCCTTCACATCCATGTGTTGACTCTGTGGAGGAACTGAAGACTCATGGTCAAATGTCAGCACTAGTTCAATGCATAAGAGTTTTTAGTGTGACTATTCCAAACAGTCTATTTCTTTGCCAACCCAGTAAAGCATCAGAAAGACCTCTGGTAGCTATAGTAACATAACCACAAGCTGCTCAATTTTAGACACTCGTTTTGTATATCTGATTCCCTCTCTATTTTGCAGAAAATCAGAAGCTAATGGGACACAGCTGCTTTCACATTGGTTTGCTTATTAAGCTAAATTCAAATTGTGTCTTGCTTTATTCATTTAATTAATAGGGTGTCAGTTTTCAGCATACCAGTGTATGTTATTTGAATCCCCAAGATTTATGAAAAAGATGTAAAAGAAGAATTTTATTAGAAGACATACAGAGAAAAAAATATCTAGGCAGCACTTTTAATTATTTCATTAAAATTCATTCTCTAATACAGTATCTTAATATGTAATAGATGAATTTGACTTTAGTTGAATGAGAAGTCATTAAGATCTAACTAGAGAATGGTAATAAAAGAAAAGTCTATTAACAAAAGAGGTATTTGGGAATGTAGTTTTTGAAATAGATGTCTGGTCCACTATGATAATATGTTAACTAACTAACGTTCTTTATGCCAGAGTAACAGAACAAATGGTGTTATGCTACCACTGATATACAACATATATAACATATAATGTATATTATATGCATTATATGTTATTATAAACATATATAACATATATAATATATAATGCATATAACATATATTATTATATTAACATTATAACATTAACATTATATGTTAACATATATATATGTATGTATGTATGTATTTAGAGCTATACACCAAGTAAACATTCATGTTCCTGAATCATCCAATCATTCTTTTGTCTACTCATTTGCCCATTCAACCATTCATATATTTATTGACATCAAGCTAGATATTTCAAATATGGGCATGAAACAAAATGTAGTTTCCAGATGCAGACACAAAAATAACTGAAATATAGTTTGACATGCGTGCCAAAAGAACTATACAAGTTTATGATGCAAATGGACCATATTTTGAGGACTACATATTTGGCAAAATACCGGGGAGGAAATTAGCAACATACTCTGGGGAAGAAAGGGCAGATTAGGGAAGTACCACAGAGGATTTGATGATCAAACTGAACCTTGATTCATGAGTAACAGCAGCTCTTTGCTTGTATTGCAGATGCAAAACCACAGTGGCATAAACATGGTAAGTGTGAAAAATTGCAGATTGTGCCTTTTAGATTGTCCCAAACCCCTATTAATGTCAAAGGATGCTCTATTGTCTTAACTCCTGGGAGGGGGTTTGGTCTGAACAGCACTTCCAAGAATTGGTTGCACATCTGTTCAACAGCTCTAATTTGAAAAAAAGAAACTAATAATTACTATGTATCCTGTATATCCAAGAGCATGTTCTGTACTTTAGATGCCTCTTCTCATAAATATTATTATTGCCTTCACTTGAAATGTGGGGAAGCTGAGGATTAAAAAGTGGGGGAACTATTTAAGCTTAGTAAAGGACAGAGATAAGGTTGAAATCTATGTCTGCCTGCCTTCAAATCTAATGATCTCTAAAGCATTATTCCAATGCCAGTAGCCCAAGGACCAAAGCTTCGACACAAAGGAAGGCCAATAGATGAGAAAAAGTTAAGTAGGACTGAGTAAAGATTAACAGTCACACCTTGACGTCATTCAGGCAAGAGATCACTACTTTCTGATGCGTCAGGTAAGAAGCACGTAAGAAGGCTGTGAAGCAAAGACCTCTTTATTAATAGACTGATAAGTTTTAGCTCTCTTTTCCCTCTTGGCCAAGTTAACTGGTTTATTGTAGTTGGCTTCTGCAATAGATTCTCCCTTTGATCCCACTTCCAGTCACATTTAAAATGTTCTAGTAGTTCATTTTTGCTTTTGTTTCCCTTGCCTCTGGAGACATGTCTAGTAGGAAGTTGCTACAGCCAAGGTCAAAGAGATTGCTGCTTGTGTTCTCCTCTAGGATTTTGATGGTTTTCTGTCTTAGATTTAGAATTGTTTTTTGTATAAGGTGTGAGAAGCGATCCAGTTTCATTCTTCTACATGTAGCTGTCCAGTTTTTCCAACACCATTTGTTGAAGAGGGTGTCTTTTTTCCATTGGACATTCGTTCCTGCTTTGTCAAAGATTAGCTGACCATACATTTGTGGGTCTATTTCTGGGTTCTCTATGCTGTTTCATTGACCAGTGTATCTGTTTTTGTACCAGTACGATACCGTCTTCATGACTACAGCTTTGCAATTGAGCTTCAAGTCCAGAATTGTGATGCCTTCAGTGTTGGTTTTCTTTTTCAGGATTGCTTTGGCTATTTGGGGTCTTTTCTGGTTCCATGCAAATTTTAGAGTTGTTTGCTCTAGCTCTGCGAAGAATGCTGGTGTTATTTTGATAGGGATTGAACTCAATGTAGAGACTGCTTTGGGTAGTATAGACATTTGAAAAATATTTGTTTTTCCAATCCATGAGCATGGATTTTCCATTTCTTTGTGTCCTTTTCAATTTCTTTCATAAGAATTCTATATAGAACCTAGCTTCTTTCATTAGGTTTCTTCCTAGGTATCTTATGGTTTTTGGTGCAATTATAAATGCAATTTCTTGATTTCTCTTCCTGTTGCTTCATTATTGCTGTATAGAAATGAAACAGATTACTGTATGTTGATTTTATATCCTGCAACTTTGCTGAATTAATGTATCAGGTCTAGCAATTTTTTGGTGGAATCTTTCTGGTATTTCACAGAGCATGTCATGATGTCTGCAAGTAGTGAAAAGTTTGATTTCTTCTTGCCAATGTAAAAGCGTTTTATTTATTTTTGTTGTCTGATTGCTGAGGCTAGAAATCCCAGTACTATGCTGAGCAACAGTGATGAGAGTGAACATCCCTGTCATGTTTCTGACTTTAGTTTTTCCCCACTGAGGATGGGGTATTAGCTATGGGTCTTTTATATATAGTATTTATGATGTTGAGGTATTCCTTCTATCCCTACTTTCTTGACGATTTTTATCAAGAAAGGATGCTATATTTTGTCAGATGCTTTTTCTGCATCTATTGAAAGGCTCATAAGGTTACTTTTATTAATGTGGTGTATCATGTGGATTGATTTATGGATATTGAGCCACATCTGCAGCCCAGGAATAAATCCCACTTGATCATAATGAATAATTCTTTTAATGTACAGTTGGATTCAATTTGCTAGTATCTTGTTGAGAATTTTTGTGTTCATGTTCATCAGGGAAATGGGTCTGTAATTCTTCTTTGTAGTGAGGTCTTTGTCTCGTTCTGGACTCAGAGTAATGCTGACCTCATAGAATGAGTTTGGAAGTTTTCCTTCCATTTCTATGTTTTGGAACAGTTTTAAAGGAAAAGCAAAAATTAACTACTGGGACCTCATCAAGGTAAAAAATTCCTGCACTGCGAAGGAAACAATCACCAAAACTAAAAGGCAGCTGACAGAATGGGAGAAGACATTTGCAAATGACATATTAAACAAAGGATTATTATCCAAAATCTATAAAGAACTTGTCAAACTCAATAAACTGCCCAAAAACAAATAATCCAGGTAAGAAATGACAGAAGAAATGAATAGACACTTTTCTGAAGAAGAGATCCAGATGGCCAACAGACACATGAATAGATTCTCAATGTCACTCATCATAACGGAAATACAAACCAAAACCATAATGATATATCACCTCATAACTGTCAGAATGGCTAAAATTAACAATTCAGGAAATAGCAGATGTTGGCAAGGATGCACAGAAAGGGGAACATGCTTGCACTGTTGGTGGGAATACAAACTCAGTCAGTCACTACTGAAAACAGCATGGAGGTTCTTCCAAAAGTTAAAAACAGAACCACCCTATGATCTAGCAATTGATGATGCAAATGGATAAATAAGTATTTATCCATAGGATATAAAAATGTTGATAAAGGGGCACATGCACCTTAATGTTTATAGCAGCACTATCAACAATAGCCAATATATGGAAAGAACCCAAATGTCCATCAACTGATTAATGGATAAAGAAAATGTAGTGTGTGTGTGTGTGTGTGTGTGTATGTGTGTGTGTGTCCATATATAAATACATGTATATTTATTTTATATTTATTTATTATATATTTATTACATATATTATAAATATATATAAATTTCACTCTTTGATCAATGAGCAATATTCCATCATATATATTTATATGTATACATATACAATACATATTTAATATATTTAAATATATATAATGGAATATTACTCTGGTCAAAAAGAGCAAAATTTTGCAATTTGCAACAATGTAGATGGAACTAGAGAGTATTATGCTAAGTGAAATAAGTCAATCTGAGAAGGACAAATATATGATTTCACTAATGTATAGAATGTAAGAAATAAACAGACAAAGGGGAAGGAAAGAAAATATAAAACGAGACAAAATCAGAGGAAGCAAACCATAAGAGACTTTTAAATATGAAGAACAAACTGAGGGTTTCTGGAGGGGTGTGGGGTGGGGGGATGGACTAAGTGGGTGATCCCATTTGTTGGGATGAGAACTGGGTTATATGTAAGTGACTAATCAGTAACTTCTACTCCTGAAATAAATACTACACTATGTGTTAACGAACATAAATTTAAATAAAGGTTTCAAAAAAAAAAAAAAGAATAATACAATAAAATGTTCTAGTAACCTCCTAGCAAAGGCCCTAGTGCCCTAACTCCTGTAGCAAGTATAATTGTAACTATTCTGTCTTGCAGTGCCTACTGCTTACCCGTCTCTCCAACTAGAAGAAAACATCTTAAAAGTTAGGGCCATATTTCATTTATTGTTATACCCACAATACCTAACAGTATCTAGAACATAGAAAGCTCCAATATGACTTTTAATAACATGAAAAATGAGGGAATAAATTATATAAGCTCACTGTGAATATGAAGTGGTGCATTCAGATACTGGGGAATAGCAAAATTCAAATACCAGGCAGAACTTTATATAGAGATCTGGAATGGTGGGATCCAGGTGAGTTTCCTGCATCAGGGCTTAGAAATTGGTCTTCCTCTAATACTCATTTTAGGCACCATTTGCAGTCTGAAAACAAGCAGCTGGTTTGCATCAAACAACAGGCAAAAGAACCACAGCACAAATTTGGGTTTTATGAATGAGATGTCCATTCCCAGTGGTGAGGAAGGGAGAAAGAACTGACAACACTGAGTGACATTCCTAAAAGTATGATGATAGTAAGCTAGTTGCTGACAAAGCAGTTCAGGCTTGGGATAACAGAATAGGAATGTAGCTGACTTTAGGTAAAGAGTGGAAATTTTGTCTCAGAGACAAGGCAGACAACAAATCTCAAGTGTGGTAGACTTGTGCAGGCCTACTATAAATCCAGCACTATTAAATAATAGTTTTTGGTAGTAAGAGGCTTAAGTAAACCTTATATATACCTTTCTGACTATGGGGAGAACATGCTACAGCCTCCAAATAAGGCTCCTTGGTGGCATAAATGGCAGCAAGCTAATGGTTTACATATTCTTGTTACTTAATACATCCCTACCTACACATAGAATCTGTTGATAGGTAAAATTAAAGACTGACTTCTAAAAGGGCTAGGAAAGGAATGGGGGTGAGGAGCATGTCTATCTTCAAGAATCTTTTATCTGACCCACATCATTTAGGCACTTAGGTCCTAAGAAAGTCAGACTTCACCATGCCTGGATTGTTGTTCTCATGGGTACTTGATCTCCAACTGGGCATGGCTCTGTCCTAACTCACAGAGCTTTTGTATGTAATCAAATTTCAGTTGTTATCATCTTAAAATACACTGTCATATATATAAAATGTTTTATGTACACCTCATGGTAACCACAAAATAAAAACCTACAGTAGATACATAAAAGATAAGGAGAAGGGAATCAAAGCCTCTCACTAGGGAAAATCATTACATTACAAAGGAAGATGGCAATAGAGGAAGAAAGGAACAAAGAAACTACACAGAAGCCAGAAAACAGTTAATAAGATGGCACTAGAAGTCCTTCTAATCAATAATTACTTTAAATGTAAATAAGTTAAATTCTCCAAAAGACATAGAGTGGCTGGATGATACACAATACTTAACTATGCTATCTTCAAGAAACTAACTTCAGCTTTAATGACACACACAGGCTTAAAGTGAAGGGATGGAAAAAGATATTCCATGCAAATGGAATCAAAAGAGAGAGCAGGATTAATTATATTTATATCAGACAAAATACACTTTAAGTCCAAAAGGGACATAAGAGGTAAATAAGGTAATTATACAATGATAAAAAAGTGAATTATCAAGTAATATAAGAATTATAAATAATGTGCACCAACACTGAACACATAATTAAGCTATTCTGAAGGGAGAAATGAGAGAAATGCCTTAACAGTAGTGGTTTTCAATACTCACTTTGAACAATGAATAGATCCTTCAGAAAAATATCGATAATGAAACACTGGATTTGATCTATACCTTAGATCAAATAAATCTACCAGATATCTACATAATATTCTATGCAACAGCAGCAGAATACACATTATTCTCAAGTGAACATTAAACATTCTCCAGGATAGATCATATGTTAGGTCACAAAACAAGTCTCAGCAAATTAAAAAGGACTCAAATCTTACCAGGTATACTTTCATACCATAGTGACATGAAACTGGCTCAATAATGGAAGAAGAAATTGGAAAATTCACAAGTATGTGGAAATTAATGCATTTATGAAAAACCAATGGGTCAAAGAAAAAAACAAAGGAAAATTAAAAAGTATATCTTTGAATAAATGAAGAAATACAACATACCAACAAAAATGAGATGCATCTAAAGCAGTTCTGAGAGAGAAGTGTATAGCCATAAATACCCATACTAAGAAAAATGGCATCTTAAATAAACAACCTACCTTTTACCCTCAAGAAACAGGGAAAAAAGAAAAAAACTAAGGCCAGAGTTAGAAGAAAGAAGGAGATAAGAAATTTCAGGGCAGAAATAAATGAAACAAAATAAATGAAATAAAATAAAAATAAATAAACAAGTTAAAAAATATATATATATAGAGAGAGAGATGAAACTAGGAGTTGCTTTTTGAAAATATAAACAAAATTGATAAACCCTTAGCTAAACTTATGAATTAAAGAGAAAGAAGACTCAAATAAATAAAATTAGAAACAAAAGAGGAGACATTACAACTGATACCAAAGAAATGTAAAGGAGCATAAAAGACTATCATGCATAATTATATGCCAACAGTTTGTACAACCTAGAAGAAATAGGAAAGTTTCTAGAAACTACAGCCTGTCAAGACTGAATCACATTCACACAAAAAAATGGAAAATCTGAGCAGAACAATAACAAGTGAGAAGAGTACATTAATACAAAATCTCCCAACAAAGAAAAGCTCAGGAACAGATGGTTTTGTGGATAAACTACTAAATCCTTGAAGACTTAGTGCCAATTCTTCTCATACATTAAACAAAATAAAATAAAATAAAAAAAGAAGAAGAAGTAAAACACTCCCAAACTCATTCATGAAGCTATTATTATCCTGATATCAAAGCCAAATAGGACACTATAAGAAAAGTGATTACATACAGGCCAATATCACTGATGAATATTAATGCAAATATTCTCAACAAAATACTAGCAAACCAAATTCAACAACATCATAAAAAGATTATATACCATGATCAAGTAGGATTTATCCTTGGGATCCAGAGATTGTTCCACACACATAAATTAATAAATGTGATATACCACATCAATAAAAAGAGAACAATCATATAATCCTTTCAACCCAATATTCTTTCATGATAAAAACTCTTAGCAATGTAGGTATGGAAGGAACATATATCAAAATAACAAAGACCATATACAACAAGCCTACATACTCAATGGTGAAACGCTGAAAACTTACCCTCTAAGATAAAGAACACAACAGGGGCACCTGGGTGGCTCAGCCAGTTAAATGTCCAACTTTAGCGCAGGTCATGATCTCATGGTTCGTGAGTTCAAGCCTCCATCTGGCTCTGACAGCTGACAGCTCAGAACTTGAAGCCTGCTTCAAATTCTGTATCTCCCTCTTTCTCTGTACCTCCCCCACTCATGTTCTGTGTCTCTCATTCAAAAATAAATAAACATTAGGGGCTCCTGGGTGGCTCAGTAGGTTAAGTGACTGACTTCAGCTCAGGTCACGATCTCACAGTTTGTGGTTTGAGCCCCGTGTCAGGCTCTGTGCTGACAGCTAGCTCAGAGCCTGGAGCCTGTCTTAGGATTCTGTGTCTCCCTCTCTGTCTCTGACCCTCCCTTGCTCATGCTGTCTCTCTCTTTCTCTCGCTCTCAGAAAAAAAAAAAAAAACAAAACCCATTAATTTTTTTTAAAAAATAAATAAACATTTAAAAAAAGAAAGAACAAAACAAAGGCACCCACTAACACCACTCCTATTCAATACTCCTAGGAAGACCTAGGCAGAGCAATTACAAAAGAGGGAAAATTATCCAAATTGAAAAGGAAGAGGTAAATGATCTCTGTTTGCTGATGACATAACCTAGTCTGTAGAGAATTTTAAAGACTCTATAAAAAAAAAAGTCAGAGGTGGAGCCTGGGTGGCTCAGTTGGTTAAGTGTCAACTCTTGATTTCGGCTTAGGTCAAGATCTCTCACTTCATGAGACTGAGCCCCACTACCAGCACAGAGCCTGCTTGGGATTCTCTCTTTGCTACTCTCTCTGTCTTTCCCCAGCTTGCATTGTTTCTCTATCTCTCAAATAAATGAATAACTTTAAAATGTTAGAAATAATAAATAAGTTCAGTAAATTTGCAGGATAAAAAGTGATATACAAAAGTTGGTTGCATTTCTATACCCTAACAATGAGATATCTGAGAAAGAAATACAAAGAGCAATCACATTTTCAATACCCCCAAAAACAGTGAAATACTTAGGAATAAATTTAACCAAGAAATCTAAAGATCTATACACCACAAACTATAGGACATTAAAGGCAACCAAGCTATAGAACAGTAAAGGAAATTAAAGATAATGCAATCAAATGGAAGTCTATATCACGTTCATAGATCAGAAAAGTTAATATTGTTCAAATGTCCATACTACCCCAAACCATCTATAGGTTCAGTATAATCCCTATAAAAATTTGAATACCATTTTACACAGAAATAATTTAAAAATCCTAAAATTTGTATGAATCCACAAAAGACAATGAATAGGTACAGATATCTTGAGAAAAAAGAACAAAGCTGGAGTCATCACTCTTCCTGATTTCACACTCTATTATAAAGCTACAGTAATAAAGACAGTATAGTACTGGCATAAAAACATAGACCATGGAGCAGAACTGAGAACCCAGAAATAAACCCTCACATGTACGGTCAAGTAATGTTTTACAAGGGAGTAAAAACTAATGCTTAATGAATAAAGGACAGTCTCTTCAATAAATGGTGCTGGGAAAATTGGATGTCCACATGCAAAGAATGATATTGACCCTATCTAACATCACTCACAAAAAATAACTCAAAATGGATTAAAGATATAAAGATTAACACATAAAACTGTAAAATCCTTAGAAGAAAACAGGGGAAAGCTGCTTGACCTTGCTCTTGGCAATGAGTTTTTATGACAGGACAAGCACAAGAACAAAAGTGTAAGTCCACAAGTGAAACTATGTCAAGCTTAAAAAAACTTCTACACAAATAAAGGAAACAATTAACAAACAAAAAGGGAATCTAGGGAATGGGAGAAAAATTTTGCAAACCATCTCTCTGAGAAGAGGTTAATATCCAAAATATGTAAGGAAATCATACAACCCAATAGCAAAATACAAAAAAAAAATATAAAACTGGGCAGAAAGCATAAACAGATACTTTCCCAAAGAAATAGCCAACTCGTACATGAAAAGATGCTCAACATCACTAATCATCATGGAAATGCAAATCAAAACCATGATGAGGCATCATGCTCCACCTGTTAGAATGACTATGAATAAGAAGACTAGAGAGAACAAATGCTGGTGAGGATGTGATAAAAGGGAACCCTGGTGCATTGTTGATGTGACTGTGATTGATACACTTATTACAGAAAATAGTATGGCGATATCTTGAGAACTTACACACAGAGCTATCCATGTGATCCAGTAATCCCACTTCTGGGTATACACCTGAAGGAAATGAAATCACTGTCTCAAAGAGAAATCTGCAGTTCCATGTTCCCTGCAACAGGATTCACAGTAGCCAAAATATGTAGACAACTCGAATGCCCATTGCCATGGGTAATGGTGAAATAACGTGTGTGTGTGCGTGTGTGTGTGTGCACACGCCCATGCATGTGTAATGCAGTAACATTCTGCCATATTAAAGAAGGAAACCACATCATTTGTGACAACAGATAAACCCTGAAAGCATTTCACTAAGTGAAACAACCCAGAGAAAAACAAATACTATATGATTGCACTTCTATGTGATCTAAAAAACCTGAACTTACAGAAACAGAAAGGATTGGTAGCTCTCAGGGGTTAGATGTAGGTATAAATAAGGAGATGTTTAAAAGATACAATCTTCCAGTGTAAGAAGAATAAGGCTGGATTTAATGTACATCATAGTGACCACAGTTAGCAATACCATATTGTATGCTTACAAATTGCTAATAGATCTAAAATGTTCCTTCTCACCATAACAATAACAAAATAGCAATTATGTGATTTGTGGTGGTACTGACTAACCTTACTATGATTATCATTTAACAATTTATATGTGTATCATATCACATTGTGCAGCTCAATTACATAATGTTATATATTATCTCAATAAAGCTAGGAAATGAAATAATTTAGCTACTTATTTTTTAGAAAGAGAGAGAGCAGGGGCCCCTGGGTGGCTTAGTCGGTTGAGCGTCCAACTTTCGCTTAGGTCATGATCTCGCGGTTCGTGGGTTCGGGCCCCGCGTCGGGCTCTGTGCTGACTGCCGGCTCAGAGCCTGGAGCCTATTTCAGGGTCTGTGTCTCCCTCTCTCTCTGACCCTCCCCGGTTCACGCTGTCTCTCTCTCTCTCTCCTAGAAATTAAAAAACAAAAACAAAAACAAAAACAAAAAAACAAAGAAAGAGAGAGTACATGAACAGGGGAGCAGGGTAGGGTCAGAGAGAAAGAAAGAGAGAGAGGGGAGGGGAGGAGGAAGAGGGAAAGAGAGAGAGAGAGAGAGAGTGAATGAATGAATGAATGAATGAATGAATATCCCAAGCAGGCTCCACATTCAGTGTGCAGCCCACGCAGGGCTCGATTCCATGACCCTGAGATCATGACCTGAGCCGAAACTAAGACCAGATGCTCAACTGACTGAGCCACCCAGGTGCCCCTAAAATAATTTAGAAGGAGGAATTCAGGGTTGTCATTTGCCAAGCATACAAGAATGAAGGAGAATGTAGGAGCAAGCAGATTATATCACCTTCCTCAGGATAAAATAAATGTTCTTGATATTTTTAACATGTTTCCTTCACCAAGGTTATGAAATCATATGTGGTTGAGATTTTGTTTTGTTGTGGTTTTTTCTTTCTTCTTTAGTTTTCCCTAGGGTTTGAACGTTCAATGAAAACAAGACTTTCAACATTATCAGCTTCACAAAGCATCCGTCTTAGATGTGCTAATGGGAATAAGATGATTTCTCTAAAGTTATTTAATTATTTAGTCACACACATTGGCAACTTACCATCAAGTAATTTATATGTTGCTAAGTGAAAGAGAGCCCACATGATTCTCATATTTAGGGCTTTCAGTATTTGAAACGAATTATATAATGACAGAGATAATCTATGTGGATTGTCTTTAAAATATCAGTGAAAATTATAGTGCAATGAATATTTCTAAAATGATCGTTGATGTCTTTCCCATCCTGTTTTTAATGGAGCCTGGAGAGGTGTAGCCAGAAGATGATTCAAATAGACTGATACCTGAAAGGGGGTGGCAATGAGGCTTTTTCAAGTAGGTGGCTACTCAGAAAACCTAGGAAAAAACAGATGGAAAGAAGAGAGCCAAGACCAGAGTAGACATGTCTGTTATCAGGGATATGGAAAGAACTCCCAAAAACAGAAGATGACGGCGAAAGACCTTAAGCTGGGTTAACAGTAGACTGGAGTAGTACGCAAGAAAACAAAAGCAAGAATCTAGTGAGTGTCCAATGTGCTCAAAGATCCACTTCCAAGGGGGATATGTGCATAGTGCTCAGATCCCTGCTCTTAAAACCAATTAAATTTTTTTCCTCAAATTTATATAGTTATAATGTTTTATTTTTTCCACATGAGGACTAGATTAAATTAGGTTTCATGTAAACATTATAAGGTACTCATGTGTTAGTTTCTTTCCTCTTTTCCTAACAAGATGAATCTCTCACTATTGATTTTACCAAATTAGGTTTTCCCAACTTAGCAAAACTGAGGTACTTTCAGTTAAGATTTCACTATTTTTTTCATTTCATACAATCATCAGAGCAATTTCCAAGAAGTATAGTCTGATTTAATGATATTATAATAGTTAGTAAAGTATCTAGATACTAGGCCCAGAAAGAAGACTCCTTGAATTAAACAAATGAACTTGTGACTATATCAGGTCTTTTTAAATGCTTATTTATTTTTGATAAAGAGAGAGACAGAGCATGATCAGGGCAGAGGCAGAGAGGGAGACACAGAATCTGAAGTAGGCTCCAGGCTCTGAGCTGTCAGCACAGAGCCTGACACAGGCTTGAACCACAAACTGTGATATCATGACCTGAGGCAGAGTCGGATGCTTAACTGACTGAGCCACCCAGATGCCTCAACTATACCAGGTTTTTAAAAAGTGACTTAAATAGTATACAGAAATTGGGTTCATTGGTTAGAGATAGCATTTCTTTGCTTTATAACTTTGTATTTTTATGAATAAATCTGTCATAACAACAAATGTTCTTAAAAAGAGAACACATATTTTGGGAGAGATTTATGCCTAGAGTCAAATAACTTTTTCTTTCAAAAGCATGCAAACTAAAAATAGATACAACATCTGTTGCCCGTTCACTATGTGTCGGTGTCTTTTTGGCTGCAAGTGTTGTATTCAACCCTCACAACTCTCAGGTCACTATGATTATTGTCTTCATGTCATAGAAGAGAAAAGTAAAACAGATACAGAGGGGCTAAGCCACCTGCCTTATCAGCATTCAAGTGTCAGGACCAGTTTAGGGTTCTGACTCCTGGATCTTCAGTGTTGGGTACCATATGCTCCCGGATATGGGGTTAGCCTGGGCCGCAGTCTTTCCATCCAGTGCCAATACCCAAAGCAGATTTCAGTGCTGGAATTCATGGTTCCAAGATGGCCCTAAAAAATCTTATGGACAAGGGAGAATTTGCTGAAGATTGAGAAGGCAGGCTAGAGGAGAGACTTTTAAAAGATACCGCAGCAAGTTACCTCAGATTCCTCACTGGTTGTGTCTCTCCTCCCAAGACTCTGGCCACATTGCCGAGGGAGTGGATGCAGGCAGGGAGCCCAGGGACCTTCCTTTCCCCTTGGAGCTCCTGCTTCCCTGCACCAGCCTGTGTAGCTCCGAGACATAAACCTTTCTCTCGTTGTCCCAATGTATTATTTTCTCAGACAGGGGGTTTCATTCTATTCCAGATCCCCCAAACATGCATACACATGCTTAGACCTTAGAATGGGTCTCTAGTGAGTAGAGCCCTCTGTTGTTTGATATAGTAGTAGGTTATTAAAACAAAAAGGAATGAAGGGAGGGAGAAAAGGAGAGAGAAGGAAGGAAGGAAGGGAGGGAGGGAGGAAGAAAAATGAAGTAAAGAAGGGAGAGAGAGAGAGAGTAAGAGAGAGAGGGAGGAAGGAGGGAAGGAAAGAGAGAGGGATGCAAGGAAGGAATTTGGGGTTATGATATGATAGGTAATATTTATGCCAGTGTGTGAAGGGACTCAGTTATTTAGTATAAATTCAGGGGCTGGAATTGGGGTAGAGGAGAGGGACACAGATTGTATTTTCTGTATGATCTAAATGCAAACTGTTCGAAATTCAGAAATTACCTCCTTTGTAAACCCCATTAAATCAGAGATGAAGGTAGTGGTTAAACTGGCAAGCCAGCAGGCAGCAGAGGACTCATGGAGTTCTCCCTTAATTGAGTTGGCCAAGAAGCAACCTCGTAACACAGAGCAGGGTCAGACATAATCACAAAGGAGCGGAGTTATTTTACAGTAATTTCATCAGGGAAGAAAATCCTAGCATCCTGATTTCTGAGAGAGCCATATGCTGGTTCTAATTCTTAAATGATTTTCGGAGCAATCAGTAAGGCAAACAGGACATGGGATTTCGAATTTCTCAACAGTCATCGCATTTAGAAATTCATTTTGTGGTGACTGGCCACGATGTTGAATTTACTTAGGCTCCAGTGCAAAGATTAAAGGATTCTAGGTCAAGTAGACCACGGCAATGACTTCATCAGGGAATGATTAGGTATCTTCCAATATGTGGTTTAATCCAGTCTCAGGAAAGGTAGATAGATATAAATTATATATGAAACTAAGTCTGAAGGTGTAGCTTAAAGCTAAGCCACTTAGAGTAACTAGGTTGGATATCAAAATGGGAGCAAAGTAAAGGCTCATTTCCTTACACTAAATTGTTATAAAGGAAAGGGAGATTTGGGTCTGTTCATCTCTGTATCTCCTACATCAAGCAGGTCCTGTCAGCCCGCAGACTACACAGGAATTTGTATGGAAAAGATTTAATATATAAGGAGTTATTCTTTAGATGAAATCAATTAGAGAATAGGAATAAAAGAGAATAGTAAAGAATAATCTATAGTTAAGGGTGAGTGGCTGTAATGGACTGAATTTTGTCCCTCCCCCCCCAACCCGGCTTCAAATTTATATGTTGAATCCTCAAACCCCATAGTGATTGTATTTGGAGATATGACCTTTATGGAGTTGATTATGGCTTAGTAAGCTCATAAGTGTGAGACCTTAATGCAGTATAACTGATGTCCTTATAAGAAGAAGAAGAGAGGGGAACCTGGGTGGCTCACTTGGTTGAGTGTCTGACTTTTGATTTCGGCTCAGGTCATGATCGTGAGTTTGAGCCCCATGTTGGGCTCTGAGGTGACAGCTAGGAGCCTGCTTGGGATTCTGTTTCCCCTTCTCTTTGCTTCTCTCATTCTCTTTCTCTCTCTCCCAAAAATAAATAAATAAACATTTTTTTAAAGAGAAGGAGAAACCATGGATGCTGTTGCACAAAGGCAAGGCCATGTGAAGACCCAGTGAGAAGGTGGCCATTCGTGAGACAGGGAGAGAGCCCTTAACAGAAAATGGATTTGCAGGAACCTACCCCCTAGACTTGCAGCCTGCAGAGTTGTGCAAAAATAAATGTTTATTTTTTAAAGCACGAGTCTGTGGTATTTATTACTGCAGCCCAAGCAAATTAATACGGGGAAGAAAAAACATAGAAAGGGATGTCTGGGACTCAGACCTTGTTGAGACAGTAGGTGCAGCCCACTGGCTGGCCGCAGAGTTTGCTGGCTTGCTCCAGACCAGAGCTCATCCACGTTTGGTGACTAAGGCTGGTGGTCTGGGAACAGCCTGCCAGAATGCCAATGACATTAACCAGGGAGTTGCCTATGGGGCTAGAAGGAAGGTTTTGTGTTGAACTTTCTGGGAAACTGGGTGGGCCACTTCCATTACTAACTACAAAGTCATCACCCAGAAGTCACTGGAAGCCATTTGGGTTTGTCCATGGACCTCATGAAGCCACCCGTGGTGCTTGTGAAACATTAAGACAAAGCTCTCTTGGACATATGTGCACCAGCTCATTGCCATGAGAAAAAAGGGGGAAGGAAATCACAATGAGACCAGATGCTCCTTTCTCCTCCAATCTCCCTCCAGAACCTTCTACTGACACAGTGCTGGCTGTCAGGGAGAAATATTCCAGTATCACCAGGACAAGGAAGGGTGGAGAGGAAGCTGAGAGGCAATAAATTCATAACTGGTACACATCCTGTGAGCCACAGGGTTTTCTTACTTGAACTCAGGTAATATGTCCTCAATTTGAACAGACTACAAATAGATGAAATAGTCTTTGTCCCCTTAGTCCATTGACCTCTCCCAGCGGGTATATCAGAATATGAGCTCTGCAGCGCCTACAATTAAGTGGACTGTCTTCATCTTTGCCCACAGATGTGTCGCCCACTGCCACGCCGGAGGCGCCACTCCATGCCAATCCCAGGTATTTATTCTGTTTCTCAAACTTCTTGAAAATTTCCTCAGCCTTGATCTGCCTTATGTCTGTCTCAGTGGATGATGTTTTAGTTCAGCCAAGAATATATATACCAGGGCCCTCAGCATCACTTGTTTCTCTTCTTTGAAAAGATCAATTCTTAAAGCCATGTTTTCCTTACAAATTTATAATAAATGTACCAGAAATTAAATATTCCTAATAATTATTCATAAAAGAAAAGGAATTTTGGTACTCTTCTCCATGAATATATCTTCTTTGTTTTCTACCATTCATGAGGTGTAAACATAATTAATGATACAGATGCTGCTGACACTATGTGTGTATTCTTTCTACTCATATTTTTCTACTCATTCAATCCATATTTTTATGCTTACTTAAGTCTTTGGTGGTCAAAGATACAGCCACAATATATGGATGGAAAACATTAAATCTTAAAAAGTGTAAATTCCCTCTTATTAGCTAATGGATTACAGAAAAAAAGAATTAAGAGATTAGGTTGGGAAAGGTATTCTTCAAGGATGTCTGGCAATTCTGTCACAGACATTTTTATGATTTGAGTTTTATGGTTAAGGATTTGATACATTTTACACCACAGCTATCTAATTGTTTTTGTATACATAGTTGCCCCAAATGCCTGCATTTTGCACTAAAGACTCAGCATGAAACAATACCTGTTGTTTAATTTCCCTTAAAATATTTAGAAAACACTTGGCTCTGACTCTCATCTGCTCATAAAACAGATGTGCATACATACATCCTTTTATCTCTTTGAACTGGGTTCTTCAGGGATCTTGTTAAAGCTACATGAGACCAAGTAAAGCTCAAAGGGGTAAAAAGAAGCCTTATTTGGAGCTTGCTACTATGCACGAATGGCCAGAAAACAGCAGATTTGGAAACTGTACTAAACACTGGGTTTATAGGTCAGGATGCTCCTGCTGAGAAAGGAACATTTTTCAGGTTGCCTCTGATGAGACCAGCATAATTTTCAAGCCATTTTTACTGCAAAAGCACCTGACCTAATAAAGAACCACAGTTTATAGTAAACACTTAGTCTCCCTTCTAAGTACATCAGCATTTTCTTTGATTTAAAAATGTACAAGTTTCCTCCCAGAAGACCCATCACTTCCAGGTAGGGGGAGAGATCTGGAAGGTGCAGGCAGCGTCCAAGGGACCACAATAACTGAACAATGACATGTCTTTCAGCTGTCTCAAATGAGGTAGGAGACATGAATACTGGCTACGTACAAATTAAGGCTCTTCCTTTGGATTTTCTATTACCGTTATGCCTCTGAGCAGTGCTCCCTCATGTGTTCTCAACCTGTTTTTCATTAGCAGCAATAAAAATAATTGCCTCAAAACATCAAATATAAGTGATGTCTTGGCCTGTCAAAACAACAGTAGACAATGTAGCCATGGATGTTAAATCTTTTTTAAAGCATTTGGATAAAATGTTCCCTACTCTGTGTGTGTGTGTGTGTGTGTGTGTGTGTGTGTGTGTGTGTGTGTGTGTGTGTCTGTTAAATATAAATGAACTGTGATTCACTTCAATTCCAGACTACATTTGCCCTATGCCAGCTATCCAGACCTGTGCTTTTGGATGAACCAGGATTCAGAGTTTCTGAGTGAGGCTAGATTACCAATAGAAAAACTCATGTCCATTATTCTAGTGTGAATGATACCTTTTCTGCAACCCAGGGTCTTATAGGTAGTTAACTAAGTTCTGCCAGTTGATTTATCTTTTCCAGATAAACAATGCATATTCATAGAGATAGCAAAAATGCTTTGCCTGCAGATGGAGAGTGTTTACCCACATATCTGTGTCTTTAAACTATATGAATTTGAAACTTTGGAAAAATCCCTTTGAAATCATGAATTTTGTGGTTTGAAATATCCAAGATGTTGACCATCCTGAGCGATTCTGGTTCTATAATGTACGATATTTATTTTTGTGTCAAGTTAGGGTTTATAGAGCTTGTCTTATTTACTGGATGGCATATACACTTGATACTCAGTGTAAACATGAAGCTTAAGTTAAAGTGTAAACACACTGAGGGGTAGTAGGTAATAGAGCATTCTAAATCTAGAAATTGCCTACAGAGAGAAAACAAATTGTACATAAACATTTTCCCAAATGATAGGTCTAAAACAAAAATAATTACTTATAAACCTGTGACCACTTGAAGTAGGCAATTCAGCAATAGAACAGACTTACATGGAAATACAATGTATTATATATAAATGGCTTCTTGTATCAACATCTATATTGTATCCCTAAAAATTTTTCAGCATCATTTATTGGAAGGAAGATAAAACAATTTTTAGCTAAGTCTTCCAAAATAGGAGATTAAAGACATACCTTTTATTTAAAGATATATCCTTTACTTAGGAAGAACTATATTTTTAGTACTCAGAATTACCTAAAAGATCATTTATGTCCCTAGGAAGCCAAGACTAGCTTCATATTTGTTTCACCATGGGTTTTATTCTATCTTGTTCAGCAATCACCATGGTTCGGAGCATAAGTACATAATAAAATCTGTCCAATGTATCTGAAAGGTAAGACTAACAAATAGAAATACAATGTAAAATAAGTTCCCCTCACTATAGCTCCTGACAGAGAACTTGAGGAATCAGTTGTTCTGGTTGAATGGTTGTTAAATCATTAAAACAAGGTAGATGAGATCATCTTAACACAAATGTGGACTAATGGAGAGACATGGTTGCTCTGTCCATGTGAAGTTTCTTCAGCCTAAGAGTCCTTAGTCCATTTATTACTGGCAATTCTTTGGACAACTCAGACTCACAAAGTGTTGGATAGGGCTACAGTCATCATTTGAATTTGGAATGAAGTGGTGAGCTTAGTATCACAGTATTTCCAAATATCCATTTTGTTCCCCAACTAAAATCAAACTTTAACAATAATATTAATAGTGGGCATTCACAGCTAATATCAAAGTACTTCCACTTGGAAATGAGAGAACTTTAGTAACATTTTTTAAACCACCCCTTTACTGTTCCACACTACTTCTCAGCTGAACTAAATTCAAATACCAGTGATATAAATAACATCATCTGTTTAGGTGCAAATAAAAACAGTGAGAAAAGGCTATGTATCTTTGCAAAGATTACTTTATCTGTAAGGAGTGGAGTCAATTCAAGTAAGAACAAATGATATGTCAAAGCATAAATACCTTTAGAAATTAATGATGAAAGGGCCTGGACCGGGCATAACTCAAATTTCACCTGCATCATAAAGAGGGCATTCATGAGTCCAGGTGTAAATGATTTCTTTCTCTTTTTGAGCTTCTGACATTTTCAATACATCTCATGTTATAGCTGTTTGTGGAGGTCTGCTTATTCCTATGAATCTTTTTTTCCATATTATGCCTTATATATTCAGTCATTCAGCCCATGTCTGTTGAATGCTTACTTTATATACAGTGCCAGGGGAGACCATCAGGTTCGTGAGGTCTTGCCCGTAGTGACTATATAAATCATTACAAACCATTATCTGGAGAGTAATCCTTTTTATTATTCTCTTAAAAATATAGCATAAATAGATGTTCAATAAACACTTTCTGAATGATCAAAACATATAATATATGTCTATTTTCATATAAATAGTATTATTCCCGACTGGAATTTATATCACTGGCTCTCTGGCTCTTAGGCCCTTGAACTACACCACTGGCTCTAGCTCACAGGTGGTGGACCATGGGGGGCTTTTCAGTCTCTGTAATTGTGTGAACCATTACTATATAATAAATATTCTTAATACATGTGTGTATACACACATGTGATCTATATGCATATATACATATATGATCTAAAGGGTGTGTGTGTGTGTGTATGTGTGTGTGTGTATCCAATTGGTTATGGTTCTTTGGAGAGCCTTAACTAATACAATCTTCATTTTACAGGTGAGAGAAACTTTAAATATTAATTAAATGAAGCATTGGGAAGGAATTCAGGCACCCTGGCCCTCACCTCTTTTTCCCTAAGCACATGTGGAGGATTAGCACCAATATGAGCATGTCCTCCACTTGATATACTTTGCAAACCTCAGAAGTAACTATGCCCCATGCCTATATATGACTTTCTCTATGTCATTTTGAATGTTGCTTTTCACAAGACTTTGAAGTTCTAAAAAACCTACTAGTACACATTAAACCGTTAATTACATGTTAAATACATACCATCTGCTGCTGTGATTGTTTAAGCATAAAACACATTTATATCTGTTCCTCCTTTAGGGAAATTAATGCCTTATTCCAGATGGGAATTGATTTCAAATTCAATCCAGAGAGGAAAAAAAAATAGTAACATTAAAAATGTTCCTGGGGTGCTTGGGTGGCTCAGTGGGTTAAGCATCCAACTCGATTTCAGCTGAGGTCATGATCTCATGGTTCCTAAGGTTGAGTCCTGCCTGGGGCTCTGGGCCTGGGTGGGATTCTCTCTCTCTCTCTCTCTCTCTCTCTCTCTTTCTGCCCCTTCCTGGCTCGCTAGCTTGATCTCTCTCTCAAAATAAATAAATTAACTTTACAAAAGTTCCCCAAAACGTTGTACCAAGTTACACTTAGTATTGTTATTTCCTTAAGGCTATTGTGACATATAGGAAAAAATATATATACATATATGGCTTGGGTTTCCTCACTGCATGGTGACCCCAGAGCAGTTAATATTCTTGTGTTGTGGATCTGGGCTCTTAGTGGAGTGCTCTCAACATTGAATAAGGCAGAAGCTTCAAGGTCTTTTGTGACATAGACTCAAAAGCCTCATAGAAATGATCTATGAGGCTCCATTGATCACCTCTGGCATATTCTATTGGTAAGAGTAGTTCAAGGCTGTCTAGATTTAAAGGAGAGAAAACTGGCCTCATATCTTAATGGCAGAAGTGTCAAGATTGCAGTCATGTTCTCACTGGTACCATGCTGCCAACAGTAAAACCTTTGGCCACAAATTATTTCATTTCTCCATTGTGCAAAACATGCTTACTCCCCTCATAAGACACCTGAAGTTCTCATCCTGTTATGGCATCATGCTGGGAGCCACACTGGCCTCGCTGGATGACAGTCACAGCAAGGATATGGTAGCGTTTGCACAGCTCCTGCCATGAGAAATGAAAACTGGTATCTCCTTCTGCTACTACTGGCTCATGTTGGAAATGAGGCTGCTGGTATTGACCAGGCATCACAATATTCCAGATCAGACTGATACTCCCCACACAGATTGTTCATAAGGAAAAGCATATCCCCGCCTTTTCCAAAGAGATTTCAGATGAAAACATTGTGGATGATTGTTAAAAAGGCTCTTCCTAAGGGCCTTGCAGATCCAAGACTTAACATAAGAAAAGGGGCTTGAGTTTGGCCCTGAGACAAAGAGCCTAATTTAGAGTTAAGGGCAAATATCCGCCCCCACCCATTTGTTTCTGCTTAGAGCATTTTCTGGCCTTGTATATGCTGATTGTTCCCTGTGAAGGAACCTATTGAGGAACTTCTTCTTTTGTGAGTATGAGAGCAAAGGTGTGCCCTGAAAGACCTGTTTTTCTTGATACTTCCACCTCAAACAAGCAAGCTATTGACTCCTGCCCACAGAGAAGTAACTTCACCCATTTTATGCTGAAAACTTTGTCTGGTATGCTAAAGATGCCTTCCTTCCCTGTAGGATAGGCATCTAAATCCCCTACCTCAATCACTATTGTAAACTTCATGCATGAGTCTTCTACAAATCTATGTTCTGGGAAATTCTTACATATCAAAGAAGTTTGTTATCAGAATTCATTGTCTAAGGCAAATGCCACTTCTGTGCTGTCCCCCAAACACTTAATGATAAAATAAAGTTGATCCCCAGTCAGAGCAGATGCCTGCCTGGTGATCAGAAAGAATCTCAGGGATCGCTCTCTCTCTCTCTCTCTCTCACGCCGACACCCTCCATCCTTCAGGGACCCCTGGACCTGCCGGAACCAGCCTCAGACAGCTTCAAACTCAGGTTCAAGGTCTAAGATAGCTACATCTGTCTCAGGTCCAAGTGTGCTGGATACCTCGGGTTCACTTGCTTTGGTATGGTTCCTCTTGACTTGAAGGCTTGTTAAGCTACAAAACCTAAGATATCTGCTTCCCTCATACCCAACACACGGTGATGGGACAGGTTCAGTATAACAGCAAAGCTAATTCGATTGGGAAGGGAAGAAAACAGGAGAAATACCTGGCCATCACTGCTCTGTAGCAATGTTAAATCCAGCACGGCACTACTACTATCTTCTTGGTGAGGGCCCCCGATGGCTCCCAGGGAATGGCTCCATGTCCATGAACTGCCCTACAGCCTATTTCACCAAGACATGCTTTCCTTGTCAGAAGAAATTACCTGTGTTTGCAGGTGAATAGCTTTGTTTGCTTGTTTTCAGCCTGCCTCCTGTTCGTGAAAAAAAATTTAGAAGTTTCACTATTAATTTTAGTTTGGGATTCTTATGACCCTCTTTTAGTCCAACTTGGTACAACTTCTAAAACTATGTTACATTCTTGCATAAGACTTTCTAATACACCCCATTAGGCAAAAGCCACATCTACAAATTTCTGCATATGCTACCTTGATATTTTGAATGCTTTTATAGGATAACACTCTTAAGATTTTTTTTTCTTGTTTATTTATTTTTGATAGAGAGAGAGAGCACAATCAGGGGAGGGGCAAAAAGAAAGAGAGAACAGAATCTGACGCAGGCCCCAGGCACCAACCTGTTAGTACAGAGAAGGATACAGGGCCTGAACCCACAAACCACAAGATCATGGCCTGAGCTGAAATCAGACGCTTAACCAACTGGGCTACCCAAGTGCCCTCACTCTTAAGATTTTTAGGATCCCTATTAACAGAGAGGGACTGCCAGGCACAACCTGAAAACTCTTTAAAATGCCTCTGTCTACTCAAAGTAAAGTATCTACAAGACACTGCCTTAGATTTCTGTAAGGTCCAAATAAAAGCTTTCAGAATCATATTTATGGCTACATTTTAATTTTTGTCCTAAAACCTTTCCTTCTTTTAAGTCCAGCTTTCAGGTTGAAAAGAGGGTCACAGACCATCCACATATCCTCCAAATTCTATTAGAAAGTAACTAGTTTGTTCGTTAGTTCTTATCTGCCCATTAGCTTTTGATCATAGACAGTGAACAGAAGCCAGATGGTCCTTTCAATGTTCTTCCTGGAAGTCCCTTTAGCTACATTACCAAGTTCATGAGCTACATTCCCTATTTTCCGCATTACCACAGGTGGGGCTGTGGCGTCTTGTTAAAGATCACAGAGCTAGTACTTTGTCCTGGACCTATAATGCAGATTTTTCCGGAACTATAACCTCAGTGTCAATGCTCACCAAGTGAACTTCTGGCACTTTTTTTCCTCTCATTACTATAGAATCACATATGGAAGCCAGGCATATGTAAAGATCAAATCCAGATAACAGAGACTGAGCACACTAAATTTCCCAAGGAATTAAAGATGGCTTTTAATTTCTGTTTGAATTCAGAATCATAAAATAATTAACCCTTTAGTTGGTCATCTGGTTAAGAAAGGATGCCCTAGGGTGACAGTGGTGACAATGGATTTTACTGTGACTTCTATGTACAACTGCATAAAGAGCTTGGATCCGACCACTGAACGGAGAACTGTTCTTTGCCCTCCAGTTTAGTTTCTAATTGTTATTGTTGGGTTTAAGCAGTTTTTCAAGTGATGCTAGAATCTGATAAAAATACTGCCCCCCAATTTCTTCTGTATTTTATCCAAAATAAACATCTTTACAATATTCTTATAATCAGTCTTACGTCATTTCTCTTGGGCTCCTGGCTTCACTATAATTCTGTTTTTGAACAAAAACATTTGACTTTTGTTCTTCATAGCTGCCCTTGGAAAGCCTCCAATTTAAAAATGTCAGTCTTTTATGTTCATCACTTAAAATGCAATATCAAAAAGAAACTGAGTCTAAAAGTGCAAAACACTTTTGGTTCCTTTTAGTATCGGGGCATGTGCTTCTGGTTAGTCTCCAGGACTGATTTTTATAACCATGCAACTGTACCTTTAAATACTCTTTTGAAGAGATTAAACCATACGGATGACAAATTTCTTGCTCTCCAAATATAAGTGCGAATCTACTTCACGGGAAAGATAAAGGAGAAATGAGACTAAGAGGCGAGCATAAGATAAATGAGGAAGGAACTATGGTCACCCACAGTCCCCAGTTTAGTAGATGATCACACAGCACTGTGAATGAAAAGTCATTTTTAGGAGATTCTTGTTTGCCTATAAAATGGTGCTGGCCTGGGTCAAAATGAATATTTTGTGGGATGTCAGTCTTTGAAAAGAACAGATCCTTGTTAACAGCCTGACACCTCCACTTCTGAGTCCTACAGTTCTACAATATTTGATGCTAGTGTGATCTTTGTTATGTAATTTATATCAAGCCATTCCTCTGGTAAGACTATGTTGATAACTCCCCAGCTGTCCTCAAGAAAACATCCAAACTGCTTATCAGGACTTTGGGGGGCTGCATAATCTACTCCCCAGCACCCGTGCTGCCTCACGCCTCTTCAGTTCTGTCTTGACCCTTCCTTCTACCTCCACAACCCCTCACCCTGCGCCACTAATGAGAAAGGGGCTGGTGCTCAACTGAGTTAACACCTCCAGTCAGTTTATGAGTTACCTCCACTCATGAATTTTGACTTTGTTAACTGCCAACTCATAAGAGGCCGCATTTCCCCCCTAGGAAATCTGGATTAGGTGCTTCTCCCATATGTCCACTCTGTGACCACACTTCTATCCTATCACATTATACACACTGTTACTGTCATTTAATTGTCTACAGCCACACTAATTAGCTTGTTCAGCTTCAAGAGGACTAAGATCTTGACTATTAGCCACTCTATAGTACCAGGCACAGAAAAATGTTCTCAATACATATTTTCAGAATGAATGGATAGAAAAATGAAAAAAATATATATATATTATCAAGGAAAGAATAAAAGCATTTGGAATGAATATACTATTGGTAAGAATTATAATTACAAACAAAGGTGAAGTTAAAAAGAATAATCCTTATTGAAAAACTATTTTCTAAGATTATCTTCTTTTTTTAATAACTATGACATTCACATGATTTGTAATTTATAGCCAAATAGTATAAAATGTATTTTTGTCAAATTCTATATAAATGTGGTCTACCTTACCGAATGTATTTCAAGGGCTGAAACTGTGAGTAGGTGATTTTGCAATTGCCAAAGATACCACCTGATACACTGACAAAGCCACACAGAGTAAGTACTCAATACTTGTTTCAAAGTCTAAAATAATTTATAGTTGTTATGTGTGGATCTAGAGACTTTGATTTTTGTTTGTATACACAGAATAGAGGTCTTTGTGGTTCCATTGATGTTTATGTTTGACGATCTCTTAGATTTATAAGGTACATATTGTATTTTCTCAGGAGTCAGAAAAAGAAATACACACCATCAGACTATGGTTGCAGAACATGTTACCTCAAGACTTCTATTAGGTCACTAGAGTTCTAGCAGCTGTTTATTGTAGTTGTGATGGCAGCGAGGTAGCTTACCTATGTACCGCAATAGCTAGCAGAGTGCCTGGCACTGAGCATCTGTTCAATGCTCCCATCTTAAATGCTGGAAAATTGCAAGCATTCCCTAAGGGTAAGGGTGTTTTATTTTATTTTATTTTTTAATTAATGTTTATTTATTTTTGAGACAGAGAAAGAGAGAGAGACAGAGCACGAGCAGAGTTGGAACAGAGAGAGAGGGAAACACAGAATCCAAAGCAGGCTCCAGGCTATGAGCTGTCAGCACAGAACCTGATGTGAAGCTCAAACCAACACACTGTGAGATCATGACCTGAGCTGAAGTTGGATGCTTAACCAACAGCCACCCAGGCACCCCAGTGTAAGGGCATATTAATAAAATGGATATTTTTAACAAAAATAGCACAATAACAAAAATTATGATATAGTCTTAAATTGCACTAAAAGTCCAGTCTAAAAACCTCCTGATTTTGTCCCTGATTCTACCCTTATTGTTTAACTCACATCCAAACTCCCATCTGTTCATAGAGTGGTAAGGAACCTTTGAAAAAGATTTATTAGATCCTAGCCCCTTGCCATGAAAAACTTTCCAGAAAATTCTGTCACACTCCATTGTGCTCTGTGGTGGCTGCATAATTCATGATGCACTCCTGTCCACCACTCTGAACTCAATTCATCTGCATACTTCAATCTCTCTCTTTTCTTCATAGGACATTATATTTACTGAACTATAGTTATTTTTTTATCTCATTTATTGTGTATCTCCTTTACTACTAAGTATACTCCATGACAAAAACAAACAAAAACAAAACAAAACAAATAAACAAATAAACAACTCCACCTTGTCTGTTTGGTTACTTCCATGTCTTTAGTGCCCAGAAGTGACTAGCCCATAGTAGGCACTAAAGAAATCTATATTAAATCAGTGACTTAATAATTTAAAACACATAATTGAAATGCAGACATTTCAAGTAAAAATATAAATTCTTATGCTCATTACAAATTAGGAAATTAGTAAGGATGATTTCTGGGGGAGACAGTGGAATATGAGGATCCTGGCCTCACCTCATTCCACAGATTCACCTAGATAATACTCACATCAGTGATAATAACCCAGATAATGACCCAAAGTTCATAAAAGACTCTCCACAGCTAAATGTAGAAAAGAGGCCACATTAAAGTGGGGAAGAAGGACACAATAACAGTCAGGAGCCAAAGTGACCCATGGATTTGTCCATGAGAGGGGGGTGACACCACAATCATGGAAGAGGGAAGTAGCAGACCCCACACAACAGGCAGCCCAGAAATGGGGGATCCACACTGGGAAGACTGATCCCCATAATGTTTGGCTTTGATAACTAGAGGGGGTTAACTTCATGAGTTCTTCAGTGGTGCTCAAAACCTGGATCTTTAAAAATTAGTGGCTTGGCTGTGGGAGAGCCAGGGGGCGATAGGAAATTGAGTCCCCACCCTTAAAAAAGACAGCGTAATAATAAGCATCCGAATGAGATGCAGCACAGAAGTAGTAGTTTGAAAAATGCCTGGGGTATTCAGGAAGGAGACTTCTTTACTAATCTCAGAGAGTGTGCTGGGGGTGGGGGGACCTGTAGGAGATTTCTCCAAAAGCAAATGTGCTAGAAGACATCATTTTCCTCCCCTGCCCCCTTAACTGAGATACACAGATACTTGTGGGAAGTAGTGCAGCCTGGACACTCTCCCCCAGTCTTGCTAACAGCATGCCCCACCCCCATGTTTTTCTGCATACCTGACAGGTCCAAAGCAGAAGTCCAGGGCAAACCTTGCTAGCACCACGTGCCACACTCTCACATACAGAGGTAAGACGTATGGCTGATAGAAATTTAAAGTAATAGTCTTAAAGATACTCACTGAATTTGAGAAAACAATGGAGGACCCCAATGAGACCCTCAACAATGAGATAGAAAACAAAAAAAAGATCAGAAATTAAGAACTCATTAACTAAAATTAAAAACAACACCAGACAGAATAAATAGTAGACTAAAGGAATAAGAAGAATTGATCAGTGACCTGGTGGACAGAGTAATGGAAAGTAATCAAACAGAACAGGAGAGAGAAAAATGATAATAAAGATGAAAACAGATTTAGGGAACTCAGTGGCACCATGAAACATAATAATAGTTACATTATAGGGCTCCCAGAGAGAGAAAAGGGGGAAGAATATTTATTTGAAGAAATAATAGCTGAAAACTTCCCTAATCTGGGGAAGGAAACTGAAATCTAGGTCCAGGAGGCACAGAGAGGCCCCAATAAAATCAACCCAAAGAGGTCCATACCAAGACACACAGTATTTAAAATGGCAAAAAGGAATGATAAAGAATTTTAAAAGCAGCAAGAGAAAAAATGCAAATTAAAGGAAAAATAAAAACACTTGCATACAAGGGAAACTGTATAAAGCTATGGGCTGTTTTTCAGCAGAAACACTACAGGCCAGAGGGAGTGGCATGCTATATTCAAAGTGCTCCAACAAACAAACAAACAGGAAAACCAGAGCCAGGAACACTATCAGTTAATGTTCAGCTAGGCTATTATTCAGAATAGAAGCTGAGATACAGAGTTTCTCAGACAAAAGTCAAAGGAATACATTTAGGAATACCACTAAACAAGTCCTACGAGAAATGTTAAAGTGGACTCTGAGTGGAAAGACATTAAGTAGGAGTAAGAAAAGTAAGAAGAGCAAAAGCAGTAAACACAAGTATATGTATAAAAATCAGTCATGGGTTTCACAAAATAAAAGGATGTATATAATATGACAAGATATGCCTAAAATTTGGGGGAGAGGGGAGTAAACAAAGAGTTTAAACTTAAGAAACAAACTTAATATAGACTACTATATGCAGAAGTTATATATTAGCATAATGGTAACCACAAATAAAAAACTAGTAATGTATATACAAAATAAATAAATAGAAAGAAATCCAAGTATATCACTAAAGAAAGCCAGCAAACTGTGAGAGGAGAGAGCAAGAGAAGAAAGGGCAGAAAACTGTAAGTACACACCTATCAATAATTACTTTGAATATGAATGGACTAATCAAAAGACAGAGGGTTACAGGATGGATAAAAAAGCAAGCCTCATCTATATGCTGCCTACAAGATACTCATTTCAGAACTAAAGACACATGCCAATTGCAAGTAAAAGGATGGAAAGACAATTACCATGCAAATGAAAGTGGAAAGAAAGCCAGGGTAGCAATACTTTTATCAGACAAAATAGATTAAAAAAATAAAAAAGACTGTAAGAAGAGACAAAGAAGGACACTGTATAAAGGGAACAATCCAACAAGAAGATATAACAGTTGTAAATAATTATGATCCAACATGAGAACATCCAAATACATAAAGCAGATATAACAAACATAAAGAAAATAATTGATAGTAATACAATAAAAATAGGTGACATTCGCATCCCAGTTACATAACTGGGTAGATCATCCAAACAGAAGAGCAACAAGGAAACAGTGGCTTTAAATGACTCATTAGACCAGATGGATCTAACAGATATATTCCAAGCATTCTATCTTAAAAGATACACAGGGAACATTCTCCAGATGAGATCACATATTTGGCCACAAAACAAATCTCAGCAAATTAAAAAAGACTGAAGTTATACCATGGATCTTTTCCAAACAAAATGATATGAAACTGAAAACCAACTACAAAAAAAAAAAAAAAAAAAAAAAAAAAAGATATGGAAAGAACATAAATGCATGAAAGATAAATCATATGCTACAAAACAATGAATGAGTCAATGAAGAAATCAAAGTGGAAATCAGAAAATACATGGAGACAAATGAAAATGAAAATATAGTGGATCTAAATATTTGGAATGCAGTAAAAGCTGTTCTAAGAGGGAAGTTTATAGCAATACAGGTGTCCTTAGAGAATAAAAATCTCAAATAAACAACCTAACCTTAAACTTAAAGGAGTTATAAAAAGGAGAACAACAAGAAAATCCAAAAGCAGAAGAAAAATAATTTAATAATAAGATTAGAGTTGAACTAAACAAAATAGAAACTAAAAAAAGAAGAAAAAAGAGGGGAGAGAGAGAGAGAGAACCAGAGAGAAAGAGATGACTCAAACACACAAAATCATAAATAAGAGAGAAGTAACAACTGAAACCACAGAAGCACCAAAACATTCTAAAAGAATATTACGAAAAAATTATATACCAACACATTAGACAGCCTAGAAGAAATGGGTAAATTCCTAGACACATATAACCTCCCAAAACTGAACCAGGAAGATATAGAAAATGTGAATAGACTGATTACCAGTTTTAAATTGAATCAGTAAACAGAGAAAACAACCAAACAAAAACCCCAACTCCCAACAAGTCTAGGACCAGATGGCTTCATAGGTAAGTTCTATCAAATATTTGTTTTTTTAAGTTTATTTATTTATTTTGAGAGAGAGAATGAGTGAGCATGGAGGAGGAGCAGAGAGAGAGGGAGAGAGAGAATCTCAAGTAGGCTCCATATTGTCATCACAGAGCCCTATGTGGGGCTTTCTCATGAACCATGAGATCATGACCTAAGCTAAAATCAAGAGTTGGATGCTAAACTGGCTAAGTCACCCAGATGACCCTCTCCAAAATATTTAATGAAAAGTTAATACAAATTCTTCTCAAACTATTAAAAAAAAATTAATTTTCAAATTCAAATTCAATTTATGAGGCCAGCATAACCCTGATACCCACATCAGATAAAGATACAACAAAAAATATGATGAACCCTAAATATTCTATCAAAAACACTACTAGAACTGATAAAGGAATTCAGTAAGGTTGCAGGATACAAATATACAAATAGTGGTTATCAGAGGGGACTTGGGGAGTATGCATGGAATAGGTGAAGGGGATTAAGACCACACTTATGATGATGAGCACTTAGTAATGTACAGTGTAATTGTTGAATCACTGTACTGTGCACCCAAGAACTAATATAACACCATATGTGAACTATACTGGAATAAAAATTAAAAAAAAAATAAATGTATGAAGAAGTGGATGTTACTGTAAGTTACACCTCCATAAACCTGACTTTTCAAAGGGATGTTCAGGGAAAAAAAAAGAGAGAAAATCAGTAAAAGTGTGAATATTATTATCTAGATCAACTAGATAAATGCAATGTAATCTCCATTTAGTACTAAAAATTATGTCAAAATTTTATTTTTAATTTTGAAAACAGTGAAAGATTTAATCTCTTTAGGGTGTCTGGGCTGATGTTTTCTATTTATTTTAGTATATCGTTTTGCAAAGACTTTTGTTAGATCAATAATTATAAAATTGGTTTTGCTGAGACTCAGATCATACATTTTATTTCCTTGAATATATACATTTATTGTCTGGAAAACTTACATAAAAATAGTTTCTCCAAATGTTGTAACATCTGTGTAGTTAGATATTTAAGCACATTAATGTGTGTAGCAAATATAAACCTATAAAGAAGGTATGAAAAATATTCCATATGCTTCAGGAATATTATGTAGTAACTTAGGAAACTCTGCAGGAGAAAAGCACAATTTCTATAGTAGTCATTAAAACTAATTTAACACCCATATTAATATTTATACTAATATTAATAGCAGTTATTAAAACTAGTCTAAACCTCCATGATTTTGGGCCAGTCTAGTTTGGATACATGAATCAATAGAAAGTAATAGAAAGCTCAGAAGTAGAAACAAGTGTGTGGTAAATGGGAAAGTAAAAAATATTCCGTAAGTAGTATTAGGCAACTAGTTATTCATTTGGAAAAACAAAAATAAAATAAAATGCCCCTTCCCTGTTAACATTTACATCAAAATTAAATCTAGAAAAATTATTATAAGATGAATTTGAAATCACACGTCTGCCAGTATGTATTTGTGAGGCCGACAGAGACTATTCATGCTCACAATATATACGTGTTGCTCTCTTGCTATTCCTTGGATACTCTAGCAGTTCCGTAGTCCATGTGAATGCACATTCTTGCCCCAAAAATGTGATGGAAAAGACTCATACAACTTCCAGGTAAAATTGGTTAAGGGCATTGTAAAAGGTCCTGAATGATGATCCTTCCTTCTTTTTGCTGGTCTAATAACTTTGGGTGACCTCAAGCCCACAAGACAGTGGGACCACAAATGATAAAGGAGCCTAATCTGGGTCACCATTTAAAGATGAATTGTCTAACCCACATTTTGATCATAAAATGAGTAATAAATCAATCATCATTATAGTAATCCCTGAAATTTCAAGCTTATTTTTTAACAGCAGCCTAACCTAAGCAAAAATCAGTATAAGTACTAAGTTCTGGGTCATATTATGTGCCTCCTGAGCTAGCAGTTCTAAGGGAAGGGAGTGGAAATGAAGACATTTGTGTGTGTTGGTCTCTGAATTTAATAAGGTATGAATAAAGAAATGTGAGTTCTTGAAAGAATTGGCCAGGATGTCAGTAGAAATACAAAGAAATAAAGAGAGTTCCAGAATTCAGGCCTTAGGGAATTGAAAATTTCTCAGTGATTGGATTTTCAAATCATTCGAAAAACAGAGGCTGAGAAAGCTTCTTAACTTAATAATGTGATTGAAGTCAATAGCTAGATTAAAAGAGGCTTTTCCATTCAGAGCTTTAGTCTCAAAGTAGCTTTCTTTCATCTGAAACAGATGAAAAAGTGGTAATAGAAAGGTAAAGTAACATAGAAGGACACTTGTCACAAATCAGAGTTCTAAATGTGACTCTGGAATATGAAACCAATTGAAAGTAAATAGAATAAAAACTATCCATATTTTTAAGGGAACTTTTTTGCCAATGAACTCAAAGGCGCAGATTAAAAATTGCTTTGACATTTTAACACTTAAACATACCTTTATGGCATTACTTCACACCAGATACAAAAAGTAAGTACAAACTGATCAAGTCCTAAACTAGTTAAAACAATAAAACTCTTATTTAAATAAAAAACAAAAAACAAAAAAACCTCAAATGTAAATCTTCATGACCTTGAACTAGGCAATGATTTCTTAGAAATAACACCAGGGGTTGCTGGGTGGCTCAGTAGGTTAAGCATCCACCTCCTGAGATGGAGCCTGGTGTTGGGCTCTGAGCTGACAGCTCAGAGCATGCTTGGGATTCTTTCACTTCCTATCTCTTTCTGCTCCTCCCTTGCTTGCTCTCTCTCTCAAAATAAATAAACATTAATTAATAAAATGAAACAACACCAAAAGCACAAGAAAGAAATATCAAATAATTTAGACTTAATAAAAATTTTTACTTTTGTGCTTCAAAAGATACAGACAATAAAATTAAAATACCACACAAGGATTGGGGGAAATTATTTGCAAATCATTTATGTAATAAAGGACTAGTATCCAGGATATATAAAGAAAACTTGGAACTCAACAAACAAAATGAAAACTGGCCCAACTGAAAAACAGCCAGATGATTTCAATAGCCATTTCTCCAAAGGAAATATACAAGTAGCCAACAAGCATATGAAAAAATGCTCAATATCATTAGTTATTAGGGAAATACAAATTAAAACCACAATGAGATAATACTTCATACACACTAGGATGGCTAGAATTTAAAAAGATGGATAACAATAAGTGCTGGCAAGGAAGCAGAAAACTTAAAATCCTCATACATTGCTGTTGGGAATGTAAAATTATGCAGCTGCTGAAAAAAATAGATTTTGTCCATTCCTCAAAAAGTCAAAGATAGAATTACCATATGACTGATCAATTCCACTCCTATGTATATATCCAAGATAATTTAAAATACATATTACTATAAAGTCATGTACATGAATTTTCATAGCAGGATTAATAGAAAAAAATGGAAATAATAAAAATATCCAGTAGTTTATGGATGGATAAAAAAAGGTGATATATTCATATAATGGATCATAATTTAGTCATAAAACTAATGAAGTACTGATATAGCCTACAATATGGATGGACCTTGAAAGATTAAACAAGATGAAAGAAGACAAACACAAAAGAACACATATTATATAATTCCATTAATATAGAATATTAGAATATGCAAATATAAAGAGAGCAGAAGTAGATGAGTGGTTATTAGGGGCCAGGGGAGGGGAGAATAGGGAAGAGCCTGTAATGAATATGGGTTTTAATTTGGGGTAATGTAATATTCTGAAATGAGACAGTGCAGATGATTGCGCAAGCCTGTGAATAGAATCCACTAAATTATATACTATGAAATAGTAGACATTTTATGTATCATATGACATCACAATATTTTTTATGAATAGAAGGTAGCTAGTGGGCTTTTATAAGCTGTTTCATCTTGAGAAGAATAAAAAAAGGCTGAAATTTAATAATCATGCTGTACAATTTCTCTACTATCATCGTCTGAGCCTTCCTAAAACGTGAGTACTCATAGTGAGTAGGGCCATAAGGGAAAGCTGTAGAAGTACAGCTCTGGATAAAGGATGCAGCAGAAGAGGGAAGAGGGAGCTCCAATGCAAACCAGTGCTCACTCACCAACTGTAGACCCTGGCACATAGTTTCATCTGCCTAGAGTAAAGGGTGCATTTCCTAATTAGTACAAAGGTGTTATATGGCTGAGCTTTAACTAACAAGGACAGTGGAGAAAAAGGAGGTATCTGCTATTTCAATATCATGGTAATGTATATTTCAGTGTAAGGACAACTATTATAATTATGAAAATTGAATGATAGCAATTTCAGGCAAGTCATCATTCAAATATTTGATACAGATATTTATGTATCTTCCTAAATGACTTATTTAACCCTAATTCATTACAATTAATTACCAAAATGAAATAGGTCAGCAAAGATGGCAAAGAGAGGGGGGGTTGGAGGGGCTCAGTTGGTGAAGCATCCAACTCTTGGTTTCAGTTTAGGTCATGAACTCACTGTGAGTCTTAGCCCTGCTCTGGCCTCTGCACTGACAATGTGGAGCCTGCTTGTGATTCTCTCTTTCTCTCCCTCTCTCCCTGCTCCTCCCGTGCTCATGCTCTCTCTGTCTTTCTCTCAAAATAAATAAACTAAAAAAAAAAAAAAAAAAAAAAAAAAAAAAAAAGATGGCAAAGGAAACTAAATGGATATATTAATAAACATTAAAAACAATCTGCTTTCAATTTTCTTGGGATATTTGTTACAAGTAACATCCATTTCTGTATAAAGCTTTCCCATAAATATATGCAAACATTAAATATGTAACAATTTATAAACAGTGAGTTGGGCATATGCACGAAAGTAATAGGATATCCCAAGAGACAAAATATATTGCAAAATATAAGATAATTAAGTATATTTTAGGTACAATTGTTGGTTAAATAGGTCTGATATTTCTTATAAAAGCTTCAGATTAGACTAAAATTTACCACTTTAACCATACATAATGAATTTCACCTTTATACAAAATGTGTTGAGTAAATAAACAGTATGAGTATTCTCATTTTTAAAATTTTCTACACTTTATTTTTTAAATAAAATCGGGGTGAAATGTGAAAACAAATTATTCAACAATTTTACTAGCATGTCAACAATTTACCTAAAAAGATGTCAACTTAAAACTAAACTACCAGCTATCTGTCTTTAAGACTGGCAAAAACATCTTGCATATCTTCCACAGAAGTCATCTTGGGTTATAAGACAATATTTTGGGTGTCAATCTACAATGTATGGAAGTGAATTCTCCAAATATCAAAGCAAATTGTACCTCTAAATATTTTCTGGTTGATATAGAATGAAAAAAAAAAACACAACTTTGCATACATACCTCTGGGTGAAACTGGGTTAGGGACACAATTTGTTTGTTACATACTGATGAGTACTTGAGAAAGCTGAAAAAAGTTGATTGAATATTAAAATTATAATGATTGATTCAGGGTGGTAAAGAAAATGAGTTTTATAGTAGCTAAAAATAGGTTTATATTAGTTAACTGAACAAGCTCCCACAAAACCATTATGAAGGTAATTGCCAAATATAGCTGGTAAAATCATTGCTACATAAAGGTGTTCTGACACACTGGCTGTAGGATATTTGTATAGCAGACACTGTGTTTAAAAAATAGAGGTAATTAATAGGAAACTTATTTTCCTAAAACATAATTTTAATTAATCATTCTATGTGCAAATTAAAAATCCAATACATTGCCATATTCTCTAGTTGATTTTGCGCCAAGATATAACTGGTAATGACCAAAGGAGAAAGTTACCATGGCATCCTCACACAACTCTAACAGAAGGGCTATCAGTGTTAAAAGGGAAAAGATTCTTAACTTCTAGTTGGGTGTTCAGATAGTAACATATGCCAAATAAGTGATCTTGGCATGGCTGCTTTGGTTTCCATAGAGAATAAAAATGTGCTCATCTGGGACAATATTTTTCCTACTTTCCCTCAATTTCTATTGCCAATGAAAGAATGTCACCAATCACCATTTTTCTGGCGCTTAATAATGGTGACTAACTAATACAATGAGTGCTTTCTGAAACTAAGATGTTATTTGAAAAGAAATATTTTTAGTATAGCAATATTAATAGCCTGTGAATTCTTTCTCATCCTGTTTCCAGCCTTTGAACACATCACATTACCAACAATGAGGACAAAAAAACAGAGTGTCTAGTGAGACACTGTGATAACTAATGGAACCATCTAGAAATATGAATGCAGTTTTAGCATACTTATGGTCAAATGCAAGGCAACATTTCAATATCAATTTATTAAAAAACAGCTTATAGATTTCTAAGTGATTTGTATCAGAGTCAACTTAGAAGTATTACTGAAAGAAAGCACCATAAGAAAATAATTTAAAGAGAGGAATGAGCATGGACACAAAAGGAGCAATGTACTGATACACGTTACATACAATTACGGGACCTGATGACAAATGGCAAATGCCTATGAACAATGATTTCAAAGTGTAGTCCTATGTCAACAGAACATGATCATAAAAATGTTTCCAGAGATTTTTATTTATTTCTGAAAAAATTATTTTCATATTCAAATAAGATAGGCAAAGATTGCATTTAAGAAATTAAACACATTTCAGTTTACCAGAGTAATTCACGATTGCTATAATCTGTTTTTAATGTGTCAATATGCACTGTAAATCTTCTAGAAGGAGATAGAGTAAGTACCATTTCCCAAATACATTAAACATCAATTTAGGAGACTAGTGTTCTACAAGCTTTTTAAATTTTTAAGTAAATTCTCTTTAAAAAATGTCCATTTTTAAAAATGATGGCAGTTCTCATTTTACGGAAGAAAAACTAACTTATGAAGGACAATTATTCTATACGTGAGTATGCAAATGAAAAAAAATCAGAACTTTGAAATTTAAAGTTTTATCATCTTCTTCTAAGATATGTGAAACACTTATCCATATTAAGCAATATGCATTTTTTGAATAATGTGGAATTTTTACTTTCCAATTTCTATAATCAAAATAAGAAATAAGTCCATATAGTATGTCCAGAAGAATTTGAACCCTCAGAATGTAGACAAAAGTCACAAAAGCTACAAATGAAAACAACAAATATCAATATAAAGTAGAAGCTTTATATTTTCCATCAAAAAATAAGTATTTTTTATTAAGTTTGTTTATTTGAAAGAGAGAGATAGCATGAACAGTGAAGGGGCAGAGAGAGAGAGGGAGAGAGACAGAATCCCAAGCAGGCTGATGATTGTCAGTGCGGAACCCCAATGTGGGACTCGAACTCATGGACCATGAGATCATGGCCTGAGCTGAAACCAAGATTCTGATGCTTAATAGACTGAGCCACCCAGGTGCCCCTAAAAATATAAATATATTATTAAGCAANACTTATGGTCAAATGCAAGGCAACATTTCAATATCAATTTATTAAAAAACAGCTTATAGATTTCTAAGTGATTTGTATCAGAGTCAACTTAGAAGTATTACTGAAAGAAAGCACCATAAGAAAATAATTTAAAGAGAGGAATGAGCAAAGTTTTATTAAGCAAAGTTTTGTAGTTTAACCACTACAGATGTCTTCTGAGGTTCTTTAGGATGTAAAATGTGTTAGTTAACTTCAATACCTTATCTAAGAGTTTTACAAATTCTCAAGAGCTTTAACTCCTCTGTTCACTTCTTACTATAATCTTATGATGATAGTACATTGCACCCATCTCCTGCCTTGAGGGTATTCTTTTTCTGTCATCTGTTAACACTGGTAAGAAGCATAAAGCCCAATGAAGAACTTGCAGCTTCACAAGGCAATCCTACATCTACAGACTTGAAGATACAAAAGAAAGCTATATTATGGTGTCACCCTGCAAACAACTTAAAATGGGTTAAGGGACATACCTACTTTTAAAGGATCTTGGGCCATACCCACCACTACAGATACTTCACTGCATTATCTCTGTGGGAACACAGTCTAACACTTTCTTCCTATGACCCACTTCTATTTTTCCCCTCAACTCCTGCCAACTTCCAAGGCAGAGTTGGTCCTTGAAAGTTAACAACACAGTCTCATTTTTAAAGGTTTCATTTTTTTTAAATAGTAGCTTTAGGTTTGCAGAGAAATGGTGATGAAAATACAAAGATTGCCATGTATTTCCTGTCCCCACTCATGCAGAACCTCTCCAATTATCAACATCCCCCATTAGAGTGGTACATTGGTACAATCGATGAAGCTACACTGAGACATCATTATCACTCAAATTCATAGTTTATGAGGGTTCACTCTTGGTGCTGTGCATTGTCTACATTTTGACAAATATATAATGATATGCATCTGCCATTATAGTATCAGAGTAATTTCACTTCCTTCAAAATCCTCTGTTCTTTGACTGTTCATCCCCTCATCGCTAGATCCAAGGCCTTCACTTTTACAATCAAACAGACCCATGATATATATTCCTAAATAAAGACAATTTTCTCCTCATATCAATGCACTGTTAATCTCACTAGAGTAAATCCTAAAGTAGATAACACACTAAGTATACCATCAGATAAAACATAAGATAATAAAACATGAGATACTGTGTTTTTAAAAGAACAGTGATAACTAATAGGGTAATTATTCTATCTGCAAACTAAAAGAATCCAATACATTGCCAACTTCTGCACTCCAAGTATATAATAACTATAGATAAAATATCACTTAAAAGACTTACAGATATCTACTTTCAGCTAAGATGGAAAATAAGTATCAAGTATAATCCTTCCACAAAACATGAGTAGAAAACAAGAGAAAAGGTATGTCAGCTACTTTTAGATATTTGATAGTAGGCAGAGCAAAACTCCAATTTCCGAGAAAACAACAACAAAAACAACAGATGAAGTGAGTCTTGTGATCATAATGGTTTTCTCACTGAGACATTTTTGGGCTGCAGGGGCATGGGTGGAAAACCCTACAGAAAACAGCACACTATTCTTAGAAGGAAGAAATTGGAGTTCTCAAAGCTGAGATAGCTAGAATTTGCAGGTAGAAGTACCAGAAAGGAGGGAACTATAGAGAGAGAGCTCCAGACATCTACTAGATACCCTCTTGAGTCTTTGATGAGCACTAGACCATTGAAATTAAATAGAACAAGACAAAAAGCAAACATAGTCAGAGATATGACATAGTGAGAGATATTCAAATTATGGACAGTAAGAGTGGAGAGTAGTTAATGATCCCCAGATACAGTACAGACCCCAGAGAATGAAGCTTTATTAATAAGCTGATACAGAGGGAAGATTACCCTAGACATATCCTAGCAAATATTAAAACAGGTAAATCAAATTAATCTGGAAGTCAATTAATCTCCTGTACATTAGCAAATCCCAACATTTTTTAGGGAAGTCAGCAAAACTCATATACTGCATAATGTAATATAACTGTCCAGCATCCAAAAATAGTTATTAGAAATGCTAAATGTACAAAAATGTGACCCATCACAAGTAAAAAAAAAAAAAAAGTACTAATATAACCAGACACATAAATAGCCAAAATGAAAAGAGAATTTATAAAACCAGTATAAAACATCAATTAAATACAATTTATTTAAAGGAAAACATGGACATAATGAAGAAGGAAATGACAGATACAAAGTTAAAACAAATTTGGAGTTGAAAAAGTACTTTAAATGAACAATTCTCTAAGTGAAATAAACACCTGATTAGTCACAGAAGAAAAAAAAATCAGTGAACTAGAGTTAGTGATAGACTTAACATCTTAGCAAACAGACAAAAACACACACAAAAAGGACAAACCTCAGTATAATCTTAAGCAATGTAACACATGCGGAGATGGAGTCCCAGTAACAAACAAGGGGAGGGTACTCCAAATATTTCAAATGAAAATGTCCAGAAATCATCCAATTTTGATAAAAATGATAGGCCCATAGATTGAAAAGCAAAATATATTAACATGCTATATGCAACATACCTAGGTATACACACAAATAGCACACACCGAAGCTCGTCATGATTAAACTGCATAGCTGGTGGCTAACTGGAAATCTTAAAAGTAGTCAGAGCAAAATCATTCACATTCTTATGAGAAGAATGGCCGATTGTCCCATCTCAGTAAAGGAGTCTCATTCCTCTGCAGAGTTATCTGGCTACAACTTCAAATTAGGGAGAAAATACTTCAATGGACAATATCAATGTCCTATTCCTTAACAATTGGCTATTCAAAAGGGTAAAAAATAATAATAATGACAAGAAAACCCCAAAAGTAATGAAAGGAAAAGCAATAGTTTTGCACTGTCTGTAAAACTTAACACATTTTATCATTTAATCATCTCTTTCTCCAATAATGATAGTACTCTTAATGAATCAAACTGAAATGGTCTGTAATATAAACACCAGGTTCAGTAGGCACATCTAATTGCCTTTTATCCTTGCAAATGTATTTTCAACAGTTCTGTGATTCAAAGATACAATTAGACTGCTTATCTTTCATTCTTTGAACGAGAAGGTCATATTTTCAGCAGAGAAGAACAGTAATGATTTTACATTTTTTTTTGTATCTCTAGTAGGTTTCACCTCCTACTGACCCCTAATTGCAAATAAAATCTTTACAATGCATTATGGGCCAGAAAATTAGATGGAATATGGATCCTCATTGGCAATTGCTACATTCAAGAATGGCCAAAACTTTGTATCTACATAAAAACACCTTTGATATGAAAACATTTACTGCAGAATGCCACTTAGAAAAATCATACATGCTGTAGAAGGAATTTATGCAAGGTCGTTAAGATTCTGATCATGCAGCATCTCATTCTGTTAATTCTGTATCTATGGTTTCTTGTGTAAGACTTTTTTTAAAGCTAAAAACAACACACAAAAATGAGTTCCTTTTGCAAAATTTAAAGATTTAAAACCATCAGAAAATGAGTAACCTTCACACCACACAAAATAAATTTCTACACATTAAGTGCATATAAATGGGAAAGAGCCAAAGGTAATTTGTTTTATTGTTGCTTTCTGTTTTCTCTTTTGATAATTTCTAAACTGCATCTTAGATCTGCATATGCTTAAAAATTCCTAATTGATTTTAAAGAGACCTGTAGTTTTTGTAAAGAGAAAGAATTATAATAACATCTGGGTTTTGCAAAAGTATCAAATTCAGAGAGAACATGAATTTATTTCAAATTAAATAGTCAAGTACTTATGTGAAATTATAAGGATTTTTTAGAGAGGCAAGGAAAATATTTACATTTTACACAATTTTCAAGAACAGGCCATGGTATATCTTATTGAAGAGTGGAGTAAATACCAGAATACTGAACATGTTCAGTTAAGAGCATAAGTCTAAAATCAAACAAAAAACAAAAAAGTATTCAGTTGACTCTGTCATATAGGGTAGAACATTTGTTCTAGGTGGTACCTTATGACTAGCTGGTAGACTGCCCCATTTCAACAGAGGGGTCTCAATGTTTTCGCGGGCATTTGGTAAAATTGGAAACAAGGAGGGGCGCCTGGGTGGCTCAGTAGGTTAAGTGTCCGACTTTGGCTCAGATCGTGATCTCGCGGTTCGTGGGTTCAGGTCCCGCGTCGGGCTCTGTGCTGACAGCTCAGAGCCTGGAGCCTGTTTTGGATTCTGTGTCTCCCTCTCTCTCTCTGACCCTCCCCTGATCACGCTGCCTGTCTCTTTCCCAGAAATAAATAAAACATTAAAAAAAAATTGGAAATGAGGAGGAGGACTGATGCCACCACTTCAATTGGATTATGCAATAAATCTGAGAAAAGTAAATGCAATATAAAGATTTTGAGGAAGAAAAAAATTATCAGTCATGTATATTATTTCCTGTGTGAAAATAGAAAATAATCATTTGTAAAACTTTTAGAATTTAAGATTTTAACAAGGTTGCTAGAAGTGTAATATAAATATTTATTACATTTCCACATATTGCAATAAAATATTATAAAATACTTTGTTTTTCTTTGATTTACTAAAGCATATGTGTGTTTGCATGTAATTGATAGCAGCACATATATGTTTCTTAAAATACATATTTTCTCAAAATAACATCTATTTATATGGTAACACATATGCTATATATAATGTATTACATATATAACATATCATATAACATAGAAGTGTCATAAATATATTTAACAAATTACATACTACACTTGTTTTAACATTTTATTAAAATTTATTATATTAACCTAAAAAATAAAGAAATATACCATGGTCATAGGTATATTTTAAATATCTCAACTCTTCAAATTGACTAATAGAGTTCATATAATGCCCATTTGTCTCCCAAATTTGAATGAAGTCAATGTTGAGCTTGAGAAATTGACTATACAATTTACATGAAAAAACAACCATGAATAAGAAAGATGTTTCTTCGAAAGGGTAGGTGACATAAATAAATATTTTAGCACAAGAATAGAAAATGAAATCACTCCTACAACAGGAAAGAGAGCTAAAAAATAGAACTATAAACATGAAAGCATAAAAAAAGTCACCTTCATAAATGGGATTTCAGCAATTAATTTCCATTAAGGGAGAAAATGAAATTGGAATTTTATGTATTACAAATTTTTCAAATTTTCCAAATGCATAAAAAGTGAAATATTGGAAGCAAGATTCTAAAACATTTGGAAAAAATATATGTACATATATTTATTATGTCTGGGTAGGAAAGACTTTTTTAACTGGGACCAAAAGAGCTCCCATTTTAAAGTAAGTGATTGATAAATTTGGCATTAAAACAGAAAATATCTGGTAAGCAAATAGACTATAAAGAACTTTCTAAAAAATCTACATAAAAATTATTTGCTTAATGTGTAAGTGACAAATGATATCTATAAGCTATAATATAATCCATAATATGCAAATGTATATAAATAATATACCACATACTTATATTGCTAGTATAATATAATAGAACATAAGATATATCTCCTGAGTGGCACAGTTGGTTAAGCATTTGACTTGATCTCTGCTNCACTGGCCTGGGTACTGATGGTGCAAAGCCTGCTTGGGATTTGGCTCAGGTCATGATCTCACCATTTGTGATTTCGAGCCCTCTGATGGGCCCTGTGCTGACAGTTCAGAGCCTGGAGTCTGGCTCAGATTCTTCTCTGCCTCTTCCCTACTCACTCTCTGTCTCTCTCTCTCAAAAATAAATAAAGAAAAAAAAATTTAAACATGATACTTGTCCTATAGTCTCTAATTTCTTTTTACAAAATTTTGACCAAGGTTTATTTTAAGATGCTATTATAAATATAATGCAAATTTAAATTCATGTGTAAGTAATTTGGAAATTTGCATCATGCTACTGCTACTTAATACAAAGCTTGCTCTTCTACCAAAGTTCTAAGTAATTTGGCTTACAGTCTGTTATCACGAACATCATAATATCAAGATAAATTGATGGTCTTTTGTGTATGGCTCTTCATGAGATAAAAATTCTGAGGATTAAAGCAGCTGGCTATGATCTGCAGAGGGTAGAGGCAGGGAGAACAGATCACCTAATGGATTCAGACTTTCAAAAGCAGATGGTGCAGGCCTGGTATGATTTCAGTTGGTTCGAAATGATTTCCTAAATAAAAGGTTAATCTGAATGTATTTTTTAAGGCAGGAAAAACTATATGTAATTATATAAACTACAGAGATAACTCTTCTGATCATTATGAATGTTTTTTTCTTGATTTTCTTGGTTTTTTTGTTGTTGTTGTTTATTTTTGTTTTTATCAATGAGTTACTTTAACAGAAAACTAAGAGAATAATCAATATAAAGACCTTAACGGGAAATAGGGCTTGCCAGTGGAATAAAAAACAAGAGACTAACATTAGTAATTGTCGGAGGCCGGCTCTGGCAGATCCAGGGGTCCCTGAAGCATGGACGGTGTCGGCGAGGGAGGTAGTGAGAGAGCCCTGAGATCCTTTCTGATCACCAGGCAGGCATCTCTGTCCTGTTGGTTTTGGTGTCTTTATTTATAGGTCAAATGTTAACATGGCATCAGAAAATGAAATTTTTACAATGGATAGCTCTCTGTGATAAAATGTTTTTGGAAAATGTACAGAAACAGGTTTTACAGAAGTCTTCTTGCAGAACTGCCCTAATTATAGTGAGGTTGAGTAACTAAGAAAATAACAAGGTGTTCACATTTTAATAATGCGAAGATTAAGTCATAGGTTTGTAGATACTCTTATCCATCCTCATCATAGGTGCCAGGGTAAGGGAAGGTGTTTGTACAATGTAGGCCTTAAGGAAGGGGCTGCTACACACCATCAGTTAGCAAAGGTGTATGTACTAACTTATCTTCTGTCCTTCTCTCTAGGTTAGGCTCTTTGTCTCCAGGCAAGACTTGATTTTCCAGTTATATTCTTTACAGCACCGGAAAGCCAACCATACCTTTAAAGAGTTTAGCTTATTTCGCATACATAGAATAGCCTTTTTGAGTGCATTTACCTTTGTGTCTACTTTTATGATTTCTAGAATAGGTAGGGCATGAAAGACATTTTTGGTTAGTTGATTGAGCTGTAGGAACATCTTGGACTAACGCAACGGTAGAAATAGAATTGTACATGTAAAGGTCAATCTTTTATGACTAGGGATCATTAGCTTGTTCAGAGCTCAAGGGAAAGTATGGAGGGAAACAGGACCTTCTGGAGACACGATGTCTGTTCCCATAATCAAAAGAAGAAGTTCCCACAATAAGTTACTTCACAAGGTGCAATCATCATACCAGGGCCAGAATAAGGGGACAAGTCACTCCTGATATTGATCAACAAGGTACCTTAGGGGTCAGTGCTCAAGCAGAAATAATTGAGTGGGGGTGGATATCGGTTATCATCTGGTTGGCAAGACACCGTGCAAACTTGCTTTAACCTCACCAGGAGTTTTCTTGACTAGTGGGCTCAGAATGGCTCCCAACAAGTAATGAAGCCATCTGGATTCTAATCTCTTATGTTTGAAAACAAAATATGTTAGAATGTGGCATGATGGTGGACTCTGGTCAGATAAACCTGGTTTCCACTTATACTTCTCCACTTACTCACTTTGTGACCTCCAGGTCCCTCATTTATAAATGGGGATAATAGGACGGAGACAATGGATTTTGTTGGATTGAATGTGGCTATGATAGAGAAAGAAAAGTTAAAGATGGCTAATAATAATCTCATGAAGCTATTCAGTGGATTAAATGAAAGAAGAGTATAAATCACAGGATAGTTCTAAGGGTAGAGCATAACAATAAATGTTAACTATTATGATAATGATGATAACAATTCTAATGATGATTAATGAAATCATAGTGCACAGACATTCATGAATTGGTAATCAAAAATTACAAAAAATATTTTTATAACATTCATTATTTATGTTCTAGTAGTTTATAAAAGTCCAATAAAAAAAAGAAAATTATTCATGAATGTTTAATAATAGAATTAGGTGTCATAACCCTCACATAGATAAAATATTTTGGGTTTTTATAAAGCCCCAAAACAACATATGTCTAGTTACTTTCCCCTTTCTCTTTCTAAGAAGAATAACATATTCAGTTTTATGTATTTGTTAGCATCCTTTAGGACTCCTTAATCTCTTTTCGAAGCACTGTGGAAAGTAATGAGATCCCCAAAGAAAGCCTGAAGGGCCTCTAAATAACCAGAAACAAACAGCTAATCTCTTACAAGCAAATCTTGTAAAATAGCAATTTGTTCATTAATGATATAAAAAATAATCTTCATTTGAGAATTAATCCTCATCTTTCATAAAACAAAATCACCTTCTATATGCATGTGAAAAGAAACATAGATTGGGCTATAGTTAGTGGAGTAAATCTTGCATAGAATACCAGCATAAACAGTGCTGTTAAAAGAAAAAAGAAAGAAGAAAGAAAAACTGATAGATAGAAAGAAAGAAAGAAAGAAAGAAAGAAAGAAAGAAAGAAAGAAAGAAAGAAAGAAAGAAAGAAAGGAATAAAGAGAAAATCTCATTGGCACCTTATCTCATGGAGCACTTTAAGGTAATCAGCAAAGGAAGGGAGTTTTTCAATGCAATTAGTGGCTGTTAAATTTAGAGAAAATTAGAGGGGCTATTCTCTATCTAGTTCCTACTCAACTTGAGTCACTATGCTGGATTTTTAAGGGCTGGTTCATTAAGGAACAATCACAGCAGGTATAGTTTTCCACATTAAGAGAAGAACCAGCATATTTTATACCTCTAGGCAACCTAGTGGACTACTTAGGGGATATTTCCCAACACATCATACTTATTTGAATTTTTTATTTATCTCTGCACACCTGCAGACTAGGTTACTGACATATTAAATATTTGTATCAATCACACATTGTGCTTGAATTACATTTTATATTTGTGACACATTACACATGTCATATTTGCACCACACTGTATATTTATAAAGTGTCCTACAATTATTTACTTGGACTATTACTTACAGCTCTCTAATGGGGATATGTAATTGTAGCATTACTTATTTTAAAGATGGAAACACCTCTGTCTCTGTCTCCCCAGCCATTCATCCATCCATCCACTATCTATCCATTGTTTTTCATCCATCTATCTTCTATCTAACTGTCTAGGAAACTAGCGATTCTCTATCTAGCAATGAGCCCTAAGTGACTTTTTCAAATATTGTAGATGAGGAATTTGATTTTCAAGACTTATTTGTTAAACCTACTACACAAAATTCTTTGAAACTTATAAAGGCAAATGTATGAAATAAAGGAGATGATGCATTCAGCTTCACTTTTTAAAAGTTTTAAAATTTTTCTCATGATTTTCCAGCCTATTTTTAAATACTAAATTTAAATAAATTACATGCTGAGTTTCCGTCCAACATGGTGACACAGGAGGCTCCTAAACTCACCACCTCCCATGGATACACTAAATATACAGCTACACATGGAGCGATTCCCTCTGAAATAAACCCAGGAACTAGCTGAGCAACTCCTACACACAGGATGAATGAGAAAATCCCCATGTCAAACAAGACTCTGCACAACTTCTACTACTAGGAGTGACTAAGAACAAAGAAGGTATCTTGGACAATTACAAGGGTTTGAGAGACAATCAAGAGTTCAGACTGGGTTGGGCAATGATCTGCATCTCCTACAGAAGAGCCCTCCATCAAGACAGGGAGAGAAGGAGGCTTTATCTATGGTGCAAAAGCCAACACAGAAACATAGAGTAAATAAAGAAACACAGAAAAAAGTTTCAAACAAAACAACAACAGCAACAACAGCAAAAACCTCCAGAAACAGTATTTAATGAAATAGAAATAAGTAATTTACCAAAGAGTCAAAATAATTATCATAAAGATATTCACTGAAGTCAGGAGAATAATGCATGAACAAAGTGAGAATTTCAATAGAGAGACAAAAAAAAGAAAGAAAGAAAGAAAGAAAGAAAGAAAGAAAGAAAGAAAGAAAGAAAGAAAGAAAGAACCAAAGAGAAATTGAAGATCAGAAGAATAAAATTACTGACCTGAAAAAAACAAAAATCAGAGCAATTCAACAGCATATTCAATTAGGTGGTAGAAAGGAACATTGAAATTGAAGACAGGGTAGTAGAATTAATCCAAGCAAAAGCACAAAAAAGAAAAAAAAAGAAAAAATAGTGAATACAGCTTAATGGAACTATGGGACACCATCAAATGGACCAACATTTGCATATAGGTGTCCCAGAAGGACAGCACAGAGAGAAAGGGACAGAAAGCTTATTCAGAAAAAACAATGGCTAAACAATTTCTTAACCTGAGAGGGGGTGGGGGACAGACATTCTTACCCAGGAAGCTCAGAGAATTCCAAGAAAAAAGTTGAATCCAAATAGAACCACACTGAGAAACGTTATAATAAAAATGTCAGAAGTTAAAGACAAGGAGAGAATCAAATGCAGCAAAAGAAAAATACCTTGTTACATACAAAGAAACCCCTATAAGACTACAAGCAGGTATTTTTTACAGAAATTTTGTAGGCTACAAGTAAGCGGCTCAATACATTCAAAATGTTGAAAGAACAAACTTGCAACCAAGAATACTCTACTCAGAAGATCCTTCAGAGGTGAGGGAGTTTTCTAGATAAGAAAAAGCTGAAATAGTTTATTAGCACTAAAAATGTTAGAGGGGAGTCTTCAAGCTAAACAAAAGGGTGCTGTTTGATAATAGGAAAATGTATGAAATAATAAATTTCACAAATAGAAGCAAATGAACAGTTAAATTCAGAATAATTCAATGGTGGTAGATAATCACTTATTTTTTAAAAAATGTTTTTATTTATTACTGGGAGAGAGAGAGAGCGTAAGCAGGGGAGGGTCAGAGAGAGAGGGAGACACAGAATCCAAAACATGCTCCAGGCTCTGAGCTGGCTGTCAACATAGAGCCCGATGTGGGGCTCGGACCCATGAACTGTGAGACCATGACCTGAGCCGAAGTCAGATGTTTAACCAACTGAGCCACCTAGGCACCCCTAGATAATCACTTATTAACACAGTATAAAATTAAAAGACAAAAGTAGTAAAGATAACTATTAATGAAATAATTTGTTAATGGATACACAAAGTAAAAAGATGCAAATTGTGATACCAACAACATAAAATACGTGTGTGTTGGGGGGTCATTTAAATCTTTAGTTTTTACAGCCATTCAAAGGTAAGTTGTTAGTTTAAAATATACTATCTATATATTTCTATCTCTATCTCTGAATCTATATCTATACACAGTATGTTTTATGAAAGTCTTATGGACACCACAAAGCAAAAACTTATAGTAGATACACAAGAGAAAGATAGAAAAAACATCTAAGAATACCACCACAGCAAAAGCATCAAACCACAAAGGAAAAGGGCAAGATAAGAAGGAAGGAACAGAGGACTTCCATGAAAATGGAAACCAAAAGAAATCAGAAGAAACAATAGTTTACATCAGACAAAACAAATTTTAAGTCAAAATCCTAAACAAGAGACAAGCAAGTGATTATAAAGGAGTTAATTAGTATGATGATATAACACTTATAAATATTTGTGTACTTAAGTTAGGAGTGCCTGAATATATAAAGCAAATAAACATTAGTAGCTATAAAAACAGAAATAGACAGTAATACAATAATAGCTGAGGACTTCAATACCTCACTTTTACCAATGGGTAAATCATATAGACAGATAATAAAGAAAAGCAGCAGACTTTATGCATTAGCCCAGATGAACTTAACAGACACAGATCATTTTATCCGGCAACAAGAAAATGCACCTTCTTCTCAATCATGCATGGTACATTTTTTCAGGATAGAGCATACCTTGGCCCACAAAACAAGTGTGAGTGTATTTAAGCAGACCAAAATCATATCAAGCATTTCTCCAGCTACAATGGTACGAAACTAGAGATTATAACATGAAACATGAAAGGGGTGTCTGGGTGACTCAGTCAGTTAGTTAAGTGACTGACTCTTGGTTTTGGCTCAGGTCATGATCTTGAGGTTTGTAAGCTTGAGCCCCACACTGAGATCCACACTGGTAGAGCTGAGCCTGCGTGGTGTCTCTCTCTCTCTCTCTTTCTGTCCCTCCCCGTGCTCACTCTTTGTCTCTCTTGAAATAAAACTTGAAAAAAAATTACAAATTGCACATGAAAGCTGGAAAATTCACAAACAGTAAATCAAATGTCATACTACCAAACAACCAATGGGTCAAAAAAAAAAAATCAAAAGATATCTATATCTATATCTATAAAGATATATATGTATCTGGAAGCAAATTAACATGAAGATATAACATACGAAAACTTATGAAATAAAGCAAAAAGCAATTTTAAGAAGAAAAGTTTATGGCACTGAAGGCCAACATTAAGAAAAAAAGAGATTTCGATATAAATATCCTTAAGTTACACTCTCAAGGAAAAAGAACAAATTAAACCAAAGTTGGTAGAAAGAAGGAAATGATAAAGTTCAAGGGAATAAGGAATGAAATATAGACTAAAAATTCAAGAGAAAATGTCAATATAACTAAGAGCTGATTTTTGGAACAGATGAAAAAGGAAGGCTATAAATTAGATGTCCAAGAAAATACGGATGACTCAAATAAATAAAATTAGAAATAAAAGAGAACACATTACAACTGATACCATAAAAATGCAAAGGGTCATAAGAGACTGCTATGAACAATTAGATGACAAAAATCAGATAACCTAGAAGAAATGGATCAATTCCTAGAAATACAACCTACCTAGACCGAATCATGAAGAAACAAAATGTGAACACATCAATTACTAGAAAGGAGATTGAATCAACAGGCAAAAATCTTCCAAAAACCAAAATTCCAGGATCAAGTGACTTCACTGGTGGATTCTATCAAATGCTTAAAGAAAAATTGATATCATCCTTCTTACACTTTTCCAAATATATATATATATATGAGAAAAAATAGATATATATATATATGAGAGGATGGAACATTCTAAACTCATTTTATGAGGCCAGGATTAAACCTGATACCAAAATCAGAGAAAGACAGAGCAAGAAAACAAAATTATCCCTCATGAACTCAGACACAAAAATCCTCAAAAAATATTAAAAACCTGAATTCAACAATACATTTAGAGGATCACACTCTATGATCAAGTGGGATTTATTTAAGTAATATAAGGATGATTGAATATCCACAAATCAGTTTGATATACTGTATTATTAACAAAATGAAGGTTACAAGTCATATGATCTGAGCATCTGACAAAATTTCATATCCGTTCATGATATCATCCCTCAACATACTTCATAAAGGGGCTTTTTCCTTTTCTTCTCCCCAGCTTTTATTTTTTATCATTTTATCCTCTACCTGCCCCTTTTGAAAGCCAGCACTTAAATTATATATTATTGAAAGCCCCATTCCTATAAACAGGCTCTTATTTCCAGGGATACATTTCCTTCCAGTTAGGGCAGATTTTCCAGTTTCTGGTAATTTTACAGGAATTTTAGGCCAGATGCCAACCCCTTGCTTTTCTCTTCCCCTTGATTTTCCTTTTGCGTCTCTCACCAGAATGCTCTCAGGAAGTATGTAAGAAAGTGCTGTGAGGCTTAGTGATTTTCCCTCTGGTTTTTATTAACAGGCATTTTGAATCTTTTCTACTATCTGTCTGCTATTTATGCCAAGGGTATTGTTTTTTTGTGCAGATTACCATCCTTTTTGTTAGCGTCATTTTATTGTGTATGGCAGCACAAACAGGCAACAATCCATCCAGGAGTCAGGAACATAGTTTTTATATATTTTTTATGTCTTCCATAGACTTCCTAATTGCATTTTTTTTTTTTTTTGGCAGATAGTTTTAATATTTGCTTCAAGGCTTACCACATGCATCCTTAAGAGAGTATGTTTCTAATCATTATTGTTCCACTTCATATCCCACACAAGATATTAGTGACTTTTTACTTTTACACTCTACACTTCCGGCAATATATCTGACACTTCCCACTTCCAACTCTCCATCGTATCACAGATACAATAGACAAACTCCAATATGTGCATCTGTCCCACTCCATCAGTTTGCTCTCTTACCATATATTTTATCTCTATGTATAGAATGACATCTTTCCTTTACTTTTAAGTTTACTTATTTATTTTGGGAGAGAGAGAGAAAGGGAGGAGAGAATCCCAAGCAGGCTCTACACTGCCATCACAGAGTTCAATGTTGGGCTCAATCTCACAAACCATAAGATCATGACCTGAGCCAAAATCAAGAGTCAGTCACTTATCCAACTGAGTCACCCAGGCATCACTAGAATAAATCTATCTTTCAATTTTATTTGACTTTAAACAGCTTGTGGTCTTTTTGGAAAATTTATAGGTCAGAAAAATAATAACACATTTTCTTTTACATTTACTTGTACTCTTCATGATTCCTTAGAATATGGCTTTCCATCTGTTATCATTTGCTTTCAGCTTGAAAAAAACGTATACTTTAGCATTTCTTGCAGTGTATTTCTGTTAGCAATTAATTCTCTCAGCATTTGTTCATGTCAACTGTGTTTTTTTCCAGTCTTGGTTCTGAAAAACATTACTGATGAATATAGAATTTGGGGTTTATAGTTGTTTCCTTTTTTTCTTTGAGCCCTTAAAATTTCATTACATTTTCTTCTAGTCTCCATTGTTTAGGATGAGAGATAAGACATAATTTTTTACATTGTTCTCCAGTATGTAAGTATGTTTATTCTCTCTCCACTTTTAAGAATCTCATTCTCTTTGGTTTCAACAGGGTTTTGCCTTAAAATCTTCTCACTGGGGCTGGTAATAGGTACCACACTACATCTTTTCTCACCACTAATGTGTCTAGGTGTGGTTTTACGTGTATTTATAAAGCTTCAATTTATACGTACTTGACTTTGTGCTTTGTTAGGTGATCTGTGAAAACCTCAAGCTGTTTCCCAAGCTTTCAGCTCAACTAAGTCTCTAAACTCTGTCCCCAGGAAGATACTGAGACCTTGGCTTTTGACTCTGTTAGTAAAAAACCAGAGTAGGTCTCATCCTGTCATGACCCCTACCCTTAAACTCAGTCTTTCTGACGTCTCAGCCCAAGCTGCTAAGGAGCTGTGAATGTAGCTCCTCTACTCCCATTGGGCTGGAACTGCAAGGCTTCAAGCAGTTCTAGTTTTCCAGTGTCTCCATCCCATAGCAGCCCATTAGCCTTGGGTAGTTTCATTGGCGAATGGGCAGCTCATTCTTCAGCAAAGTAGTCAAGCCACCCTGGAAGTTTCTGGACACCCCCGGTAAGTAGCTCCCTATGTTCTTCTCCAGTGCTCTACGGAGCCCAACCATTTTAAGCTGCCCTGAATTGTGATCTGTGCCTCCTCAACAAGTTCAAAACACCACATCCAGTGGGATGTCCTCTGATCAGGAAAATGTCCTCAAAGCCAGGGCAAACATGGGGCTTGCCTCACAGTTTTCTGTTTTTCAGGAACTGAATACTGATATGCCTACTATGAGTAGGAAATAGCTCATCCAAATGGTAGGGGAATGTCTTGCTTAGAGGAACACAAGGCTGTCCTAAGGCAGAAGAGAGCAAAAGCATTTCCAACAAGGACTTTAGAAAAATGTGTACTGCATCTGAGCTGAGAAGAACAAAATAGGGACCGGATAAGAAGAAAGGGAAGATGTAAGCGGGAGCTAGATGATCCAAGGCCAACTATACCACTGTATCTCAGGTTTCAGATTTCTCTCCCCCAATCTTTTAGGTTTCTTACTTCAAAGTGTTACTTTGAGGACTACATGTATTTCCTTGATGCTTCGTGATGAGAACCAGTAACACTGGGATCTCCTCTGAATACCTATTTCAAGAATGATTGATCTCAGCAGAGGACACGGAATCTTCACTGGTTTTCAAAGCTGTCTCATGAGTGATCACTCTAGGAGGGATAACATCTCTTCAGGTATGGTTTTACCAGTTGGAAACATGAGAAACTTACCATCTGCTTCTACCTCTAATCTTGTAGAAAGGAATTTATGTAAAACAAATCTATAAAATTTAATACTGGAGGCATTGGCATGAATAGGAAATGTTTTATCAGAAATGCAATATGTTATCTAGGAAGGCAGACCTTTGAATCTTGTACACATTTGATGTGCTTCCAACATAAGCTACTATACACTGAGGACAGCCTAATTCTCTGCCATGTTCTACTATTAGGGAGACACAGAATCTGAAGCAGGCTCCAGGCTCTGAGCACAGAGTCTGATTTGGAGCTTGAACTCACAAACCGTGAGATCACGACCTGAGCTGAAGCTGGACACATAACTGACTGAGCCACCCAGACACCCCACTTACCAGGTTCAGGATTGTTTCTGATTATGTATGCCCATATTCTATTGGTCCTGTTTCTCTGCAGAATCCTAATGCAACCTTCTTAAGAGCTTTAGCAGGGCTATGCACTGATGCGCTCAGCCCACTTGGGGTTCTCTCTCTCTCTCTCTGTCCTCCTGTTCTCACCCTCTCTCTACCTCAAAATAAATGTAAAAAAAAATGGTTTTAGCAAAGGTTTCCACTAACAAGGACTGAGCTCACATGTCCATCGTGATGAAACAAGAGCTAGAGCCAGACAAGTAGCGGGGCTCAAACTAGCCAGCAACGGGGTCACTTATGAGTGTTTATAATTACGTAGGGCATCAAACTGAACTACACAGACTGCTAATGTGGGGTCATTCAAAAGGTAATAGATATGAATAGAAAACTGGGTATTTATTTAACAACAACAAATATCTATTATACTGAAAGTATGTTATTTTATGATTCTACAAACTAGATATTCTTCCTGGTTATAAAACACACTGCTTTCTGCAATGACAGGTTTTAAGCCAAATTTGGTATCTAAAAACGCACATATCTGAAAAAGAGTAGGGAGAAACTCAACAATGTATTAGGATACATAAGAACATGAAGAGTTATGTAATTAGACAGAATTGAAGTCAAGACTTAATAATGTTTAGGGGCCCCTGAGTGGCTTAGTTGGTTGAGCATTCAACTTTGGCTCAGGTCATGATCTCAAGACTCATGGATTGAGCCCCACGTTGGGCTCTGTGCTAACAGCTCAGGGCCTGGAGTTTGCTTTGGATTCTGTGTCTCCCTCTCTCTCTGCCTCTCCCCTACTCACATTCTTTCTTTCTCTCACTCTCAAAAGTAAATAAACATTAAAAAAATAATTAATAATGTTTATAAGCCATCTGAGTATACATACCATGGAGGTGGACACTAATTAAGTAAATGACCAATTATCTAATTCAATTGTTTAAAAAGGTATACCAAGGTTGTTCAATTATGCTTCAATAAATATTTAAAAAACACACACACACAACACAACATCATAAATATTAAAAACAATTTACTAAGTTTCAAAAAACCAGATAGTTTTCTATTGGGACCTCATCAAGATCAAAAGCTTCTGCACGGCAAAAGAAATAATCCATAAAACTAATAGGCAACCGATGGAATGGGAACAGATATTTGCAAATGGCATATCAGNTAAAAAAAAACAAAAAAAAAAAGATAGTTTTCTTATTTCTAATATATATGCTATAGTACTCTACATAAGTCACTATAATTATTCTTAGTGTCTTGATTTGCAAATTGAGCCAAGAATACCTATTCTTCCCACCTCTAGAATTGCTTAGAAGATTCAAGAATATACTTTATATCACTTCGAAAACCATAAAATCCTATGCAAATGTTGGACTGTATATATTTTAGAAGAAAGGTTCTTCACTACTGTGTTGTTATTAATCCTAAAAAGACTCTACAGAAGAAGGAAGTGAGGTTTCAGTAACTATAAATGATGAATTAACCTGCTGAGTCCAAATTATGTTGCAGGTCAAAGGCATTCTACAGTAGCACAGTGTTTATGAACGTAATACTTGGGAATATCAATTAGCTGCCATAAAAATTTACTCAAAGGGAATGAAACTCATCTACAAAAGAGCTGGTGAGTCTCCCCTGACTGGATTTTGTTGTGATCTACAAACAACTGTACATGATAACATCTTCATAGACTTTTCCTCTTTTTTTTTTTTTTCTGAGTACTTATATACACTTCATTTGAAATCCCCAAGTATTTTAGTAATTAGACAAGCAATTAGTAGAATTTGAAAAAGAGACTCAATAGATAGGTAAGGGAAGGAAAAAAGGGCAGAAATTATTGAATTCAGGAAACAACACTTGCTGACAATTCCCCCATAATAAATTATTTCTTTCCTAATCATTTTGCATTTATGAGTCACTTTGTTCTTGATTGCCCCTAAGGTTTTTCATAGATGGTACTCCCCACCATATATTTTTCTAGACTTAGATCCCTAAAAACAAATGCAATGTGCCTTATTTAATTTCAAATGTGACACTAGCTAATAATCATTTTATTTAGTTAAGTCATATGGAGTCACATATTTTATATTTGAGAATTAAACACAGCACTGATGCTTTTGAGGTAGGTAAAGGAAGTTAGCTTACAAAAAGGCAAATGCAAGGGGAGGAATGAGCCTTATCAACAAGATGTAAAAAGTGAAAAAAAAAGACACATAGCAAAGGCATTTAAACATAAATTTTCATAACATTTATGAAAACATACAAGTTGTAGATCTATAGGTATTTCTGTTTGTTTTGTTTTGTTTTAAACCACTGATGTATTTCTTTACTTCATCCTGAAGAAGTCTGGAAATAAGCCATCTTTGCCTTGTGAAATGAATGAATTTGACCGAATGGAAGAATCCAATACTATTTTCAAATTTGATGTCAGCAAGTGTGAATATGCTGCAGCTGTGTTTCCTTGGCATAATTAATTCCTGTTGGAAAACTTCATTACTAGGAGTTGGAAGGCTAATGCAGAGAGGGCTTGGCTTCCTGAGGCCAGCTTTAGTCTGGTGCATGCACAGCTGTGGAATTCTAGGAAGCATGGAAGCTGTTCAGGAAATGATGGAATGAACATATATAATGCCAGAGAGAACAGTTTTGCAATTCAATATGGAGTGTGTGGTTTCCAGTCTGAGTTATAAGCAAAGTGAGGGGAAAAGAAGTCTTTCTTCTTATGCACTGACACTTCAGCTATTTATTCAATGTCCTGCTTATATGTTTGCCTGATCATCGGAACTATAGTATATTGTTGTCAATTGTTGATCTTGGAGGTGCCTCACCCATTTTTTCTCCATTCTAGCTGTATTTTTCTTTAATCAAAGATCTTATATGATAAGATGTTAATTCACGATACAGATGTGCTTTGCTTTAATGAACAGTGTGTTCTCAGAGGCAACATCTCAAAATACCTAATCCTCAATATTGATTTTGTCTAATCGGAAGCCCATATAATCCACAAAATGATTAAAGAAGCCAGAGATAGAATACTCACAGACAACTGGGACACTTGTAATTTTTGTTTTGGATAGACTCTCCCCTGTTAAATAAAGAATTGGATTCAGAAAGTTGGTTGTTATCAGTGTCATATGCTTTAGGAAGGCAAAGAAAAATTCTTCATGTTCCTTCTGCATTCTAGTTTCCTCTAATGGAATGCCAGATGGTTTTTGCTGTTGTTGTTGTTGTTGTTGTTGTTACTGTTTTTTTGTTTGTTTGTTTTTGTTTTTGCCTGACCTGTTGTAATCAGAAATTTACAACAAGTACCAGAGCACTGAATGTGCCTGTGTCCTGAGGATGTTTCTGATCCTAGATGTCCACCCAGGTTAATGTTCACTGGAAAGAGGTTAATAGCTGGTCTGTGACTTGCACCCTAGAGACTTCAGTACTCCCCACAGAATGACTAATCTTAACCAGTTCTCCCTGTAGATATGCTTTAATATTTACCGGCAGAAAGATTTAAGGAAGGCATTATTAAAAAGGAAGACTTTTTCAAAGAACATGGGCCAGTCTCTCTCTCTAAATAAGTTTTAAATTATGGGGGGATTGTTGGCTACAGAATGAGTGTTAGTCACATCATTTTTTTAAATCTATTGTAACTATCTATTGTATCTATTGTATTGTATCTATTGTAACATATTTTTATCTTTGTAACTAATGGGATATAAATGGAGAAGCCCACAAACCAAAGGAACTTCTTTTGTCAACAATTTTCACACTCACTATTGAAAGTGCATCTGTTAATACAAAACTAAAAGTCGTTTCTAGTGCAGGGAACGAGACAACTGGAAATATCAATTAAAGTAGGAAATAGACTAAGGGCGATAATCAATAAAAATATGGAAAATGTCCTCTCTCACTGATAAGACATAGACATGTAAATGAGAAATGCCACATACTGTACAGATGAGGAAAGTACTGAAAATAATGATTGTGCAGCATGTCCACAACTGCATAGGAGAAGGGCAATGCTCACACAATTTTGGTGGGAAATTAACTGGATAAAACCAATTTGAAAAATGTTTCCATCATTAAACATAGTAGAAGAAGCAAATGCTATGACCCAAGCTTTCACTCATAGATACATAACACAGGGCAATGTATTCACTTATCAGCAGGGCATACATTGTTAATAGAGTCTTATCTATATTTGGGTCACTGGAATCCACCTGAATGTCCCTCATAATATCTAGATAAAATTCATGTCAAACCGCTGAACATTATACGAAACAAAAATGCAAAATTACAGCTAATTGTAACACCATAACTTAATCTTTAAAACAAAATGTAAATGTAAAAAAAATACACGAAATAAAATATGCACTATGATTCCAATTATGTGAAGTCCAAAAATAAGGCAAAATTGAGCTATATTATTTAGAGAAGACAGCGTGGTTGTTTAAAAAAATAAAAAGGGGATACAAGGAAGGAGGTAAATAACACATGTCAGAAAAATGATTTCCTCAGCAGTGGGAGAGGAAGTTACAATGGGTAAAAATAAATTGAAGTTATTTCTCTATTATGTTTTTTGTTCTATGTGGTAATTACAAGGATGTGTTCTTCACATTCATTTATCAATTTGTTCTTCTAGGTGCTATGCACATATACATTTGTGTAATATTTCAATGTAAAAAAATAAACTTAAAAAATCTCTCCTAACATTGGTCAATTCTCAAGATTTAATCTCTGAGAATACTAGTAAAAATTTTTTCTGGATTCTGCAGTTGAGAGAACATAAGCTACAAATACCAAAGTTCCCAAGTAGACCTGTAACGCTGAGCAAACATATTTATCAGGGACATATTTATTATCATTCCTTTAATTATACCAGGATGGGAAGTGAGAAAAAAGATAGGGATAGAAATGAAAAGTAGGGTATTAAAAGTGAGTTTAAGTGATTTCTGAGTTGTTCTCTATACAAAATTGCAGGGAGGAAGATCAGACAGTCTGTAAACAAATCTATTGGTTTACAGAGGTTGAAAAATCCAAAATACTGCAAAATGCACAAGATATATTGATGATACATAATGAGTAAATTGCTCTGGAAATATTAATCCTTTCATTCTACATTATTCCTTTTCTTGCAGTATTTCCTCTTAGACTCAAAAGAATGAAAACAAAATAAAGTATAATTTTGTAAACAGTAATCACCCAAGCAAGCAATACAAAACTAAAATTATTTTCATTTTCTTTTACTTTCTAGCTTTACCAGACACATATTCTACACCATGGAAGAACTTCTTTCAAAATGGTGACTTCTATTCATCATCAAATTATTATATATTTATTATTACAGCATTACTGTGATGTCTTTTTGTAATGCAGGGTGTTAAATATTTTACCTATATTCATTTCTGTCTCCAACAACTTTGATGGTATGACAAAGTTGAGGCTCTGAAATTTGGTAAAGAGGTTTTTAATTTTTGTGGAAGAATCAGAAATATTCTTGAGAGCTCAGGGAAAGCACTGGGTTTATGAAAAAACAGGAATAAGTATGTCTGCTATAGAGTTAAATTTCTCTATTAGCATAATGCCAAATACACCAAAATGCTTCCCTGAAAAGTAAATGTAGGTCAACCACAAGAGAAAAGGCATCTACACATTCCCCATGCTTTTGGCATCATTGAGAGACAAAGAATGTTTCGATGTTCAAATACTTGTAAGCGAAGAATTTATACTTTACCAAGTGGTTGCCATGTTATTTGTTGCATAGGTATTGTTAAATGTTTTATCTTTATTTTGAATTATAGCATATAATTCATTTGTTGAATTGCATTATATAAAATAGCAGGGTGATAGTATTATGAAGCGTCATGTTTTTTCTAGTTCATTTCCTATGGTCCCACTGGATCGGTGATCCCTGTTTCTCATGTTGCCATTGCTCTAGTATATCTTTGTCCCTCTCTTCATTTGTAGCCTTTTGAAACAGTTTTATTTAGTCTGTTTCTTATGCAACACATAGGGTGTTATTTTGTCAATTTGAAAATAAATTTTTCCTTTAATAGGCTAGTTAAACCCAATCACATTTATAGATGTCTGAAAGTTTTTAGCCCTATTTTACCATTTAATAATTGTTGACCATTAAGTTGTTTTCATGATACTCTATTTGGTCAATATTCTTATCTGTTTATATAATTTATTTTGATATTAGGAAGGTATTTATTTTATTCTAGTGGATGCTTTATATCAATACTTCTTTATACTGATAGTTTTTCTCATGCCCTTAATCCTCTTTTATAGTGCTTATTTCCTTCTTTAACCAACTTTTGAAACAATATCATTTTGTTTAAGCAGGGAAAAACTTTATTTTTTCAGTGTTTTTAAATGTTTATTTATTTTTGAGAAATAGAGACAGAGTATGAGCAGGGGAGGAGAAGAGAAAGAGGGAGACACAGAATCAGAAGCAAGCTCTAGGCTCTGAGCTGTCAGCACAGAGCCTGATGTGGGGCTTGAACCCACAGAATGAGAGATCATGACCTGAGCCCAAGCTGGACACTTAACCAAATGAGCCACCCAGGTGCCCCTACTTCATTTCTATCCAATTAAAAAGTATGAATCAATCTTCAAGCAAGATAATCAAAACAGTCAATGCACAATTAACAGGAGGACATATACAGATTAGACTATAGGTTTAGATACTTTGAATTAAGCACATCTTTTGATTGCTCTAATATACTTCAAAGTGTATAATATTGCTCTAATTATACTTCAAAATGAGGAGCATACTCACAAAAAATGAAAAAAAATAATTTAAACTTTAATATATTTAACCTAGACTACGCCTTCTTATTCTAAGACAACAGAAAAACTGCAAAGTACTCTTTTTTAATTAGTAGGTTCCTGGTGGTAATTGATGGCAATGATACAGCTGCAGCAATTTTGAAATTACTTTGTGATTATTGCAGAACTGAGGAGATACATAAATATATTTATTTTGTGGACATCTGGGTGGTTCCCACACAGGAGAAGAGATACACATATGGGATGGTTTACAGCATAAAGAACACTTTATGGTAGCAGGTTACATTGGAACTACAATTATTGCTATAAATTCAGGAAAAATAACACACAAGCATATATGTGTTTGTGTGCATATATGTGAAATATAATGTTGAATACACAATACATAATATAAATATATAGCATCAATTTCTATCTGGTGTAAGAGTTCCAAGACAGTGACACTAGTAGCTATAAAAAAATCATGACATGGTTTTGAAAATCATGATATATTTTTGATTTTTCTTTTTTTTTAAGTTTATTTCTTTATTTTGAGAGAGAGCATGAGTGGGGTAGGGGCACAGCAAGGATTCCAGGCAGGATCCCTGCTGTCAGCACAGCCTGACCTGGGGCTCAACCCCACTAACCGTGAGATCATGAGCTGAGCAGAGATCAAGAGTGAGATGCTTAACCAACTGAGCCATTCAGGTGCCCCAATAAGGTTTTGATTTTTGAAAATATTTCCCATCAATGGAACCAGGGATCCCTGCATAGATCTGATTCTAGTGCTGATGCAGAGATATTACCTGGTAAGCCTGGAGCATCAAATAATTCCAGAAAGTAAGGAAACACTTACAAAAAGAACAGAAACATGTTAGAATGTTACAGGGAGAACGAGAACGGGATACCACAGGGCAACTGGAGGCCAAGTGAACATCAATATATTGATAACTTGTGGCATATTTTAACACTTATTTTTAATATTCATACAGTAAAATCCACTCTATAGCTATAGGGACTAGTGGATTTCTGACTCTGTAAACGGGTTGCTGTGGTCTACACAGCATGGCTACTCAAGTGACACTGCTGTGGAACGGCTTGTGTCCAGAAGTGTATTTCTTAGAAGGAACCCACTCCTGACTGGCCAGCATTCGGGATTTAGTTTATTACTGCTTGGCTGAACTGTTTGGCAAGCGACTGTTTGGCTGAGCTTCTTTAAAATCAATTCTTGTGGCTACTTGTTATTATGGTATTGGCTATACTAAAGTCCAGAATATCAATAGGGAATATCCATATGGGTCTTTTGTACATGATGATTTCGAGCAACCAGGTAGATCTACATGTGTATGTACTACATATTCCCAGTGCATGGAATGTGACATTCTTTGCATTTTATGCTGGTAAGAAAACCATGCAAATTGGTATGTAGAGCTTGATTCCATCTGTCTATAAAACAACTATCTATATGTATATAATGCACACATTTTTTAGGAACTGCTTTTCATGTATTATCTTGACAACTAAAAAGGGAAAACAACAAAATGACTGAATGTGTATTTTTATAATAAAATTCGAAACAAAACCAAAATGGAAACAGCAGACAATAAAAAGTCCTTCAAAATCTTATCTATAAAAACAATTCAGTTAGTGTGTTTTCCCTTTCTTTGAGTAGGCTATAAAACTCAGTCTATATACATCTGAGTAGCATATAGTATATAGACTGTACATATGTATATAGAGAAAAACAAATGTTAAGAAGTACCAACATCTATTGATTTCTTATTATGTTTTTAGTATGCCTGTCTCTTCTTCCCATTCTTTGGACCCAAGAAACAGAAAGAAAATAAAAAGAAAAAGGTGAGAAAATACAAGTTTTTTGGGGGTATTTTCATACTTGGTTTCACTCCTTGGCTTTAGCAAAGGAAGGAGATCCCTATTATGCAATAAGTATTCTCACACCCCAAATGGGAAGTTAAATTATAGGCAGGATATCTCCAACTTGCAAAACCTCTACAAATCCAGCAAGGAATCGGTTGTATATAGTTAAATTACAGCGGTAAATGATGGACAAAATTTTGATCTCAGCTCTGGTATCCTTGGGCTATGGTTACAATCCTGCATATCTCAATCATCAAGAAGATGAATTCAAGAAGAATTACTTTTCTTACCTTCTTCATATTCTGGGCCCTTTGATGGGTGATTATTAACTAGAACTATAGAAAAGTTTTCCCAGGATACTTCTTTAGGTTTAAACTTCATTTTAACTTTAGATTAATCTTAGCTAGCACCTTCTTTACCCATCCTAAGTGCTTTAAAAACCTATTTATACTCTTTTTCTATGTTCTTAACAAACACAAAATTGCCATCTTTAAGTGTTCACAAACGTTAATACATTCTCTCATTAAAATATTTTCAATACTACTGAACAAAGACCCATTTATTACATCTGTCATTCATCAGTGATTAAAAGTTGGGGCTGAAATGTAAGGCTTTTACTCCAAAGCTACTCTTTACATTAATGAACAAAGGTTAAAATCATTAAAATTAAAAGGGATTTTGTGAGCATAAGCATAGGCATTTATTCAATCTACATACTGTTATAGAACCGTTTTTATGATTTATTTTTTTAATGTTGAGAGAGAGAGAGAGAGAGAGAGAGAATTCCAAATAGGCTCCACGCTCATTGTGGAGCCAGATGTGGGGCTGGATGTCATGACCATGAGATTGTGGCCTGAATGGAAATCAAGTCAGGCACCACATTATAGAATGGACTTTTTAAAATAAAAGCAATGTAACAAGATATGCATATATCACTTATACCTCTTACACTTTGACTTTTGCAAAGCTATATGGCACGTGATATAGATATCTAGTAATATCACCACAGCCATCAGTTAAGAAAACTGGGAGGCACTTAAATGAGGGACATCTAGACTTTATAGCTATAAATTCACATTTTCTACTAGAAATATTTTAAATTTTTAGACAATGATTTTGATCCTTTCAGCTACACTTGAGTATAGATGAGCATCAGGAATCACTGTTTTCACGAGATGTTGACAAAGGGGTGAGTACAGGAGGTGTTAGCTCTTGCAGCACCATATCCCGCTAGACAGTGCAGACAATAAAATGGCTCTCTAACTAATCTATTTCAGCTTGGCTAGTAACCAAATCCTTACTAAATATTCAAACCACTAAGATATTTTTGACTTTTTCTTTTCTTTTCGATACAAGTTTCCATACTTTCCTCTCATACTATGCTTTATATAATCTTTATATTATATATAGAAGGTTTACAGTATGCAGTATTTATTAATTCAACTTGGAAAACATGTGACTGCTAAGAGACTTTCAATTTAAATCATAGAATTTCATTTCTGCAATAGTTGATCTCAGTTCTTCCACTCACTTATGATTTGAGCTAGGCTGTGATAGGAACTGGGGAATGCTACTTTTTAAATTGGTATTATATGTTTATAGTATCATTCCTGGGAATTTAAAAGTAATTCTTGTGAATTTAACAACTTAAGGTACACTGTATAATTTTATGCTTATTTATTGGTGATAATGCACTATTTTCTCCTGTTTTTAAAAGATCTATTTGTAAAACAAAGCACAGGAATTTCCTATGGTTTTTCTTACAAAGCTAAGAACTGGGCTCAGCAGCAAGCCCTTTCATTGTTACTTAAAAACCCTTAAAATATTGAAATGTCTACAAAAGCAATAAAATGATCACAGGATTATATGGTGATATTTAATTTTTGTACAAGTTAAATATCACTGATAATTAACTGTTAGAAGTTTATTTTGAAGTGACCTTTTCCTGGAATACCAGACCTTTACAACATAATTAAAGGCTTTCTCATTGTAACGGTGCTCTATTGCTGATACGAAAGCTCTTTAAAATTGTGATTCTACTTTATAAATTATTATCCTTATATAATGTGAGTTATTTATTTTTGTTGTCTTATGAAATAGTTTTCTCAAGAGTTTAAGTAGCGATGTGGGCTTTTTGTTTATTTATTTGCTTATATGTTTGTTCACACTTGGATAGTTTGACAGAGTAGTGGGCGAAATGAGTATTGGGAAAGTATTTTGAACATTAAATCTGTGTTCTTGAAAAATAAAAATCTCACTTATTCTTAAATAGGCCAGATAATTATTAACCATAACAGTATTGGCCAAATGACAATATTGATCTCTGCTGTAACATACTAGCCTCTATGAGAAAGCAGTGATGATGTCTCCTCTATAATATGACTTCCTCACACCAGGCCTCCTCACTCCCTAATTAGCTGTTCCCACATATTTTTATAGCCAGAAATGTCTTCTTTATGAAGACACTAGTTTTGGATTAGTTGCAAGGGATAAAATATGAAAAACACCACAAAACTTATGGTGCAGATGTATTACAGTGGAGGGAATTGATCAAGGATTTGATACAAGGATAAATGAAACAAAGCAGGAGGGTGCTGTGAATATGAGTTGCCTGGAAATGAGGCACAGAAGGGAGGAAAAAGGAACAAGAAGTCATACATCTATTATTTCATGATTTTGATTTTGGATGATTTCTATAAATGTCTTACTTACATCTTTCCTTACAAGGTATTATCAGAGTTGGAAAAAGTAAGAACGGAAAGGGATTTTCTTCCCTTGGCATCACCATTGTTCATCGACTCTAAGACACACAATTTTTCTTACTTTAAATTTCTGAAATTGGGATACGTTTATAATCTATCATAACTTATTCTCAATAGCATCTCACATTTGATATATATGACAAAAGATTATATATGTGATTCATTTTACAAGTGTCAGGCTTGTATAATATAATTGTTGAAATTGAAATGACACTAACCCAAGAGGCCCTGCCAATACTATACACTTGAGCTTCAGACTTAGTAATGTGGAAAATGGGAAACTTTATACATATCATAGAACTGGAGGAAAAAAAAGATTAAAAAAAATCCTAAAATAGGATGATGAAACATTCCAAACAGTGAGAATTTTTTAACACATATTTAATTAAAATCCTAGGAGGAGAGGACAGAGAGTGAGATTTATGCTATATATAAGAAGAAAATGTCTGAGAAGTGATGGACGACCCTCGCAAGGTCCAGTGAATCCAAAATAGTATAAATTAAAAACCAAAAAATCACCAAGACGAGGCGTAGACAGACTGTTCCTCTTTAGTTTATTTAGACCCATCTACTGACTCACTGTGAGTCACCTTTGCGTATGTATTTAGTTGCTAAGAAGCATGGCTGTGACCTCTACCATCCTCTGTATGTTGCTGTTGGCATTCACCTTGAACAAGAAGTCATTTATCTCTCCTTTTTACCTACTTCTAATTTGTCTTTCATATCACATACCAGAGCTTCCTCTCTTATTCTACTTGCTTAGCTTTCTCTTCAATATATATATTTAACAACTTTCTGGAACTATGGTGATTATTGCAACAGATTGATTGGAATATATTTTATTTTGCTCTCTTTCCTGTGGATGGAAGCAGACCACAGAAAAGAATGATCAAAATAAAACGTAACTTGTTACAATGTGCTCTGAAGAGTAGAGTCATGATAATTAGCTATCTGTAGGTCCTGAGAATTCTGGATTAATTGCCAGATTTTTAAACTTTTATTTTAAAATTCCAGCTGTCTCTTTGATCACATCCAGCTATTTCAGTGGATACAGTTCTCATTCAGATGGTATGCTCCTAAGCCATCTATTGGTTTACATTAAATAATTTGCTCTCACATGGCACCTCTCTTTAAAGCATTTTATAAATGCTAGTTAATTGCTATGCCCTGCGGAATTGTTCCACATTATCATTTTCATCATACATATTAAGAAACCAACATGCAATGAGGCTAAAATGCTCCAATAAAGACCTCATAGTAGTTGGTAGCAGAGAGCAAAATAGAAATTTTCCAAATTTTCATGTCTTAGCTCACATTTTAAAAACTAACGTCTAGTTCAGGGATTGGGAAAGCATTGTAAGTTTCTTTTATCACAGAATCCTTGGAAGTTGGCCATGTGCAAGCTAGATTGACTGATGTCTTGGCATCCTGTTTGTTACTGGGAACTAACTAGACTGCCTAATCAAACAGTTCATTTGAAGAAAATTCTCATATACAACAACTCACTGGTTCCAAGGCCCGTCACCATGTGGTTATACTCCGGCTCCCTCACCTTTGTCACTAGCCTTGAATTTTATTGATTTTTGAGGCCAATTGTTATTCATACACACGACTTAGAGTCCTGTGCCTGGATAGAAGTGTGACCTTTTTAGTAACCTATGTATCCGAACATGGTCTTAGGTCATGGAACAAAGTGCTTTTGTCCGTTATAGCCACTTACCTAGTATCCCTAGGGGAAAGAAAAAGAATCATAGTTATTCCAGACTAGGGCTGCAGAACATTCTTTGAAAGAAGAGCAAACAAAATAAAAGTGTGTTTAGGAGCTCGTAGAACAATTTTCACCCAGAAATAGTGGAGTGAATATCTCATTTCTTTACCCTTGTAACTCTGTCACTAGGTGAAAACCCACCTTAGTACTTTTATTTAACAACCTTTATATGTTTATTTTAGCAAGGAATTTTTAAAGAAGCTAGCTATGTTTACTTTCGCTTTTGGCAATGCTTTCAAAGGCTTTGTTTTGCGAGGCCCACAACCAATTCACACATTTCTATATTCAACATCATCATGAGATTATTTCTAATAAAATCAGAATAAATACTTATTAACACTCAAAGCAGTAATTGCTATGAATCTCACATGAATAATAATTCTAATCCACCAGTGTAAGAAGGTCAACTAATATAATAAGGAGGAAAGGGAGTAGAAAATTATACTGTGAAATGCTTAGAACAATAGCTTAAAGGACACAGCACCAAATTAGAGATGTTACAAATAATCTTACAATGAAAGAATAAAGAATATTGTGATGTAGAGATTTTGAGTGAAAATGATGCATGGGTACACTGGAGGACCAGAATGCTTTAGGCCAGTAAGACTTCCTTAGTAAATATGTGAGAGTTTGTGTATGAACTGGCCCTCCAATGATATCTTATGTATTTCTGGTAACTGAGTAGAGCAGCCCTTTCAACAACTGGGGTATTTTACAGGAAGATACTGTCCTGAAAAATGCTCAAACACCTTGGACAATCCAACTTACCTCACCATTTTGACGATAATCAAATTATTTTTTTAAAGTTTATTTACTTATTTTGAAAGAGAGTGTGTATGCACATGCATGCGTCCAAGCTGGGGAGGGGCAGCGACGGAGGGAGAGAGACTCCTAAGCAGGCTCTATGCTGTCAGTGCCAAGCCCCACACAGGGCTTGGTCCCATGAACCATGAGATCATGACCTGGGTTGAAACCAAGAGTTGGACACTTAACCGATTGAGCCACCCAGGCACCCTGACAATCCCGTTATTATAAAACTTTTCCTTCCTTTATTCAAGATAAATCAATGATCTTCAGGGCTAAGTGTGGGACTAAACCAGTGGTCCTTTATCTTCACCCGTCTACTTCTCCATTTCCCTATCCACTTCTCCAGTCCCCCAAGAACAAGTACAATTATTGCAGACAACATAACCAGTGAGGTACTGAATCCTGTGGAAAAGAAAAAATTAAAAATATGATGCTTTCCCTGAAAACATTTAAAGTTTAACAGTGAAGACAAAACCTACATAAAAATAGCAATGGTAAGTACATACGAAACACCAAGATATAGACAAAAAAGAATAGAGTTTAGAGAAGGAAAAACAGCAAAAACAACAACAAAAATCTGGAGGAGGATAGAGAACTTGACCTGGTTTCCTACTAGTGAGGATAGATGAGAGAGGAGGGGCACATTCTGGAAACACGGACCAGAGAAGACAGCAGATCTGATACAGCACCAGGGGGATGGAGAGAAAAGGTTCTTTTCTGTCTGGTAAAAACCAGAATGTAAAATAAATCTTTTCTCTCTTTCCAGTGTCTTTGAACATTCTCTTCCCTCTGGTCTGTTACCTTTCCTGCCTGTGTATTCCTACAGAGTTGTGAAGACATCTGGTTAATATCTCTCACTCTATATTGTCTGTTTACCCCTTAGTTTCTAACAATCATGAGGTCTTTACTACTCAGAAATTGTTTATTTTCATTTCTGAATACTCCAAACCCAGCAGAATGCCTGCTTAACGGCAATTACTCAATGTCCTTTCCTTGTTCAGTGTCACCACCTAGTCCAACAGTGTGTCATTCCTCACTCCAGTCATCACGACACATTTCTTTCTTTAAAAAAAATTAATGTTTTTTAATTTATTTCTGTGAGAGAGAGTGAGCAAGTGAGCAGGGGAGGGTCAGATAAGATAGGGAGACACAGAATCTGAAACAGGCTCCAGGCTCTGAGCTGTCAGCAAAGAGCCTGATGCAGGGCTCGAACCCACGAACCGTGAGATCATGACCTGAGCAGAAGTCAGACGCTTAACCGACTGAGCCCCCCAGGTGTCCCAATCACAACACATTTCTAGGTGGTATGTAGTGTAAACTACGTCTCAGAATGTGTTTTCCACCTGAAACAAAGTGAACCTTACAAAATACAAAACTGCCATGTCTACCACCCAAACCCCTCCCACATGCAGGACACAGTTTAAACTGTACAGGATAACACACATAACCCCCAACCTATCAGGATGTTGGTGTCCTTTACTCCATGTACCCCCACAGGGCACCCCCAGACTCATGTTCCTTCTACTTTTCTCAGCAGGCTGGGCACCTCTCCTGCCCGGCGACTTCAGTCTTGCTGTTCTGAAACCTGCTAGTGATTTTGCATGCCTAACCCCTGCCTCATCTAGTGGGTCAGCCCACAAGGTTCTTGAGGAATTATTTGAGTAAGAAGAAATACAGAGATGATCTATTTGTTTCAGGTTATTTCAGATTGCAAGATGACTGCTCACATTACTCAGAGGATATGACATTTTTGAGGGTTTTTTTCATAAAGGAATAAAGAAATTAGGTTGGCTTTATAGCAAGGACTTCTAGATCTAGAATACTACTGATGTCAAGGAATTAATTATAGTGTAGTGTGGAAGCAGATTAAGAGACCAAAAGAAATCCTAGCTCTTGTCTTTTTGTTGTTACTGTTGTTGTTGTGTGATAGAGACATCGGTGCTTCTTAATCCGATATTATCACTGTCCAACTAGTTAGTGTCTTATTCTCTATTTTATCAATAGAGACCAACTCATTTCTACCTTCAACCATACTTGATGGCTCTGTTTATTCACAGTTTCTACCTACCTGGCTCTGGCATTCTACACTTTTATTTCAGCTTCAGCTAATCCCTATATGTCTTTTGTCTCTGTCCTCTCTCAATTTATGTTAAATTCATTCCGTATATAGTACAAAGCGAATCTCTCCAAAATGAGATTTAATTGACAGAAATAGGTATACTATGCCTTCTGTGTGTAGGTCTCATACTAGATCTCTGTTTAATAAAATTTTCAGTGGGATTCTCTAGGGTTGGGGGCTTATGCCAGTGTCCTATTCTGGCATGGTTCAGTGGCCAGCTTTCCTCAGAGAATGGCTATAGACATGACCTATATTCAGCAAATGATAATGTTTGTCTCTGTAGAACCTAGGCTAACCACTTTATTTCATAAATGAGAAATTTGAAGACTTAAAATAGTTCTGGAATTTAGAAAATATTATGCCTATTTGCTATAATCAGTATTGTTATAACATACAAACTATAATATCCAAAGCAATTAACCAATGTGACTATGAAATAAGGTATCGAACTCATAAATAGAAAATAAGCCATTACATAAAAAAACTCCCGGGCATTAACTCACCACATAAAAGTAAAATGAATATGCTTTTATATAAGAATGCAACATTGACAATTCCTTTATTTTGTAATTTTACTTAAAATAAGATCAAATATAAAACACATTTCCTAGTTTCTCATGGAAGCTGCATCCAGTCTGAAAATTCTTGACTTTTAGATGCACAATTTGGACCATTTAATACAACTTCTGATCTATTTGGATTTAAATCCACTGTTTGATTTTTCTCAGTTATTTTTCCACCTTTTATTGTCCCATATTTTTCTGTGATTCAAAAAAATATATATCTTACCTTCTTTTAAATTAATTGAGTTAATCAGGCAAATGAGACCTGAAATCACCCCCAGGGGGCGACAGCTGCCATGACAAGACCTCTTGTTTTTGGCCCTGAGTTTTGCCCTAAACTTACCACTCAGGCCTGCGCAGACGGACCATGGAGTGACCGCTGGAATGACAGACCACTACCTTTATCTAATTATAACATGAACATCTCCATCTGAGGAGGTACCACAGCCTCATTCACATAACATACAATGTATGTGTAGGTGTGTTTCCTTGAGGTGCTTGCATGACCTTATGCCCACCTCTACACAAGATGATAAAGTTTCCTTATCTAAATATTCATCCTAACTCTAAACAAAAGGAGCCCATTCACCCGCTCTCAGGGAGTCACAGCTTTTGGAAGCCATTCCCCATGTTTTTATTTGTTGCTAATAAAAGTTTTCTCTGTGTGACAAACAAAATTATTAACTAAGTAGTTATTATTATTTTTTTATTATTACATTTTTTCCTTTATTGCCTTGCAACCTATATATTTTATTTCCATTAATCATTTTTACCGGCTAATCAAAAAAAATAAAACCGACAAACCTAACATCATAACTGAAGTTACTAAAAATCTTCATTGTCTTCCTGCCTAAAGCAAAATTTGCTAATAATTTATCTAAACATCGTATATCAGAATGCAGATTTTTACCTCATCAATTTATATTACTAATACAGACAGCCTAATTTCATTTACATCTTCCCATGTATTTACCATTTTCTTTTTTGTATCTCAGAACTTCCCTTTCAATAAAGACAGTCTTACTTATGCTAATCTATATTCCTTAGAACTCCATTTTGAGGATCTGCTCATGGCAATCATGCTCAGTTTTTCTTAGTCTCAAATACAAGTTTCTCTTCCTCCTTAAATAGTAAGCCAGCAGTGTACAAACATTATTGGGATATCTGTCCTCATCACTTGTACTTAAGAGTTTTATGGACACTCACATTCAGTATTATAAGTCAGGGGTAAAACTGAAAGGCACACAGAATGGAAGGAAGTATTATAAGTCTGCATTACCTAAAAGAATATGTTGGAGTCCCAACACCCTGTCCCTCACAACTTGTCTGTATTTGGAAGTAAGACCATTCCAGATTCAATTGGTTCAGATGAGATCATACTGGAGTTGGGTGGGCACAGCCTGCAATATGCCTGATGTCTTATAGGAAGAAGGGCATGTGAAGACAAACATACACAAAGAATACTATGCAGACAAAAGAACTGGAATGATGCATCTACAAGCCAAGGAAATATTGAGGTTATTAAAGCTGGGAGAGAAGCATGGAGCAGATTCCCTTTACAGCCTTTCAAAGGAACAAGCCCTGTTGAACCCTTCAGTTTGGGCTTTAAGCCTCCAGAACGGGGAGACAATAAATTTCTGTTGTGTTAAGCCATCAGTTTTGAGGAACTTTACTACAGCAGTCCTAGGCATCCAATACAAAGAGAAGAATCATGTTTATTTATCACTTACCTAAAAAATGCTAGGAAGTCTATCAAAAATGTTTCTAAAAAAAATAAAGTTCAGTAAACTAGCAGAATATGAAGTCAACTTGCAAAAGTAGTTTGTGCTTCTGTATACTTGCAATGAATAATCAGAAATTAAAATTTTAAAACACCATTTACAATAACACTCATAACTGTTTAACACATAAAATGCATTTATTAAGCTATGTGTGCAATATGTATACATATTGAAACACTGATGAGAGACATTAACTGAACCATAAATTAATAGAGAGGTATACCATGCCATGAATTGAGAGGTTCAAGTTCTAAATCCACAGATCAAAGTCATCCCAATCAAAATTCCAACAGGCTTTGTTGTTGTTGTTTTATGGAAACTGACAATCAAGTTCTAAAGGAATATTGAAATTCAAAGGACTTATAATATAAAACATTTTTTAAAAAGTCAGAGGATGCATAATGCTCAACTTCTGGATTTACTATAACATGCTGAGAAACACAAATGTGTGATATGATCATAAAGGCAGCTGTTGTATGGGTCAACGGAACAGAAAAGAAAATCCACAAAGACACCCATTCATATATCTGATTTTCAACAAAAGTATCAGAGCAATTCAATGTAGAAAGAGTAATCTCTCAATAAATGATATGGGCATAATTGAATAACTATATGCAGACATACAAACCTTATACAGAAAGGGAGAAATTATTCGCAAGACATATATTAATAAAACAACTTCTTTTCAGATATAAAGAACTCTCATATCTCAGTTACATTTCTATATACTAACAACATCAGGAAGTATGAACAGACACTTCACCAAAGAAGACACATGCAAAACAAATAGCACAAGGGAATATGTTAGCATCATTAGTCATTTAAAAGTTCAGATTAAGGTCACAATGAGGTATCTGGGCACATTCATGAGAATGGAAAAAAATATGAAAGTCTTACTCTATCAAGTGATGGTGAAAATGTAGAGTGAGTATAACACTCATACTGTCCTGGCATGAATGCACTTGGAAGAAAACTGGAAAGTTTATTATAAGGTTAGACATGCATTACCCTATGATTCAAGAATGTCACGGCAAGATAGAAATATATGCCTGAACCTTCATCTGTGAAGGTTCATGCCACGTTGTAACAGCCCAAATCTAGAAAGTTTCCATGTGTCCACTTACTACTGAATGGTGAACGCAAATGAACAAACAAACAAACATTGTTTGGTACATGCGCACAATGACATAGTATCAATAAAGAGGAAGGGACACTGAAACAAACCAAAACATCGATTCATCTCAGAAATACTGGGTGAAGAAGTCAGACACATATAAGATTATATCCTGTAGGATTCCATTCATAGGCAATTCTTGAAAAGTGAAACCATAGTAATCAAGGACTGATCAGAGGTGGCTAGGGTCTGGGAGTCAGGGGTAATGACTGGCTAAACAAGGTTATAGGGGCAGTTCTGGGGGTGTGATTGTGGTGGATGTTTTTTAAGACTCTACAGAGGGGTCAAATCTTACAAAACAGTACACTTAAAAGTAGTGAATTTTATAGTTCATCAATTATACCTCAGTAAAGCTGACCAAAATAATTAAAACCAAGCTTGTTATTTATTTTTCATTTTAAATTAATATTCATTTTCATAACTTATTTTCCCAGATATATTTTTTCTTTCTTAAAGACAGCCCTCTTAATGTATAAGCTTCGAGGTGCAAAATATTTAGTCATATTCCAAAAGAACATTTTCCTGGTCTTAGTAAGGCAGTATAGTACAATAAATACTAACCATAGAACTTTATAAACAGATATTATAAGGTCAGGTAGTGACAGGTACTAAAAAGAAAACAGAGTGGTGTAAAGTAATAGGGCATGCCTCTTTTGATCAGATAAAAGCCTGTCTGAAAAGTTAATGTGTGTACAAATGTCAGAGTAATGGACAGGTGAGTTATGTGGCCGCACAGTCTGCTTGGACAGCAAATGCAAAAATTCTGAGTTAGGATGTAAGTGACACATTCAACAAATATTTTACAAGCCTGTAAGGCTTGAGTAAAGTGAGTGAGAGTGGATACAGTAAACAAACAAACAAACAAACAAACAAAAAAACACAATAGCAGAAACCCAGAGAGACAGGCAGGAATCATATCATATGAGACCTTAACAGATTTTTGTTTCTTCCTAAGTGAGATGGGAAAGCACTGTGCTTTTTTGAGCAGAAGAGTGACAGAGTCTGCTTTAAGCTATGACCAGTGTGTGGAGTAAAAGACCTCTGAAAAGAAAGTGTGAGGTCAATTGGAAGGCTACAGCAGTATTCAAAGTGAGAAATGATGTTGGCAGGTCTAAAACGCTAGCTGCAGAGGTGGTGAAAAATAGTTAAGATTCAAGATCTATTCTGAGGGCAGCAATGACACTATTTGCTGATGTACCAGATATGGACTATGTCAAAAAAGCAGCAACCGCCATGCCTCCATGATTTTGACCCACACGGCAAAGAGAAGCCAAGGCCATTTTTCTATCAAATCTTCTCCCTCTTAAGTCTGTCTCTCCAATACTTGTTCACTTTCAGCAGATCCACAGATTTTAAAGCTCTGTCCTGAGCTCAGTCTCAAACGTACACTTCCCCTTTCCCCTTATTGAAACTACTGAGAAGAATATCTTACACTAACTTGTTTGTTTGCTTTCAATTTTCATCTAGTCTTCAATCCACTTATGCATTAATTCCACCTCTACCATTCCTGATCACTCCTGCTAAATAAATTGTTGAAAGGAAATCTCAGTATGTTTTAAAAGGCTTCTCAGTTTGAGCAGAAAGGTTTAAGCAGATACTATTAAAAATAGCCCACAAGAAGGAAACCATAGCACCCACAATTATGTTAAGCTCTACTAAATCTCCCTATCTAGTCTTCAACACTTGGCTCTTGGCGTTTACCTGGGTCTTAACTTTTGAGACTTTGAGTTCAGTGCTTCTATCATGTATGTTTCACATCTGATTCCACCTTTGTGTTGAACTGCATCTAAAGAAACTTGCTTTATCTCCATTTAACACCTCAACTTTGGCTCCACCTTGCTGAGCCATGGGACATATATGGGGGCATTTTGACGAGGACCATAGCTCACTGGGTTCTATAAATGCCCACGTAGGAGGGCACAGAAAAAAGTTCGCTGAAGAGCTACCTAGAGTTAACTTTGTTTCTCTTTCTCTATAAGTCAAGCACAGGCTGTTTCTCTTTCAGGTAAACCTTAGCTGAAGACCTGACTACACGCACAGAGCCTTGACTGCTTTTATGGACTATGATCTGCATTGTTGCTTCTAGCCAGACACACAGACTCTCTACATCCGCTACAGTTCAAGTCAGATGGGACTAGAGAGCTGGGTACATTATGATTTCATTCAATTTCCAAAGCTATTTGAATTGTCAAAACAATTTCCTTGTTAGTTTATACTGATCAATAAATGACAACTTAAACTTTAATCTTTTAAGGAAACCAATATAACATTTCACTCAATCACTTCACTTTCATATTCATATTAGTAAGTTTATACATATTTACTAAAATGGAGTATAATTTGTTAATGAAGCCACATAAGGGGAAGCAGAAAAGAGATACTGTCTCTGCTTTACTGATATTGGCAAAGACTTCCATCTCCTGCTGGGTATTTTTTTAAAGTCTTACTTTATTTCTAAGTATTTAATATTTGTCCCCAAATCCATTTGAGCTGCATTTAAAATCTTTCACGTGACTTTTATAATCATGATTACATTTTAGGTCATAGCTCTAAGGTCAAGAAGGCAGTGAGACACAAATATGACAGTAAGATGTAACAAATGACATAATTTAAAATACTAACTATAAAATACCATTGAGAAGTTTCTATATTCATTGTTCAGGTTTTAAAATTCCATTTTAGAGGAATTTGTGTTCTCGGGGCACCTGGGTGGCTCAGTCAGTTAAGTGTCTGACTTTGGCTCAGGTAATGATTTCACAGTTTGTGGGTTCAAGCCCTGCATCGGGCTCTGTGCTGACAGTTTGGGGCCTGGAGCTTGCTTCAGATTCTCTCTCTCTCTGTCCCTCCCCTGCTCATGATGTGTGTGTGTGTGTGTGTGTGTGTGTGTGTGTGTGTGTCTGAAGAATAAACATAATTTTTTAAAAAGAAGTGTTTGAGTTCAATGGGATATGCAAATTGTCTATATTGAAGATTGGTATGAATGGTAAGAAGCTTACCAAGGAAAAATGTACTTGCAAGTAACTAAAGCTGAGAATTGCCAGGCAACTCTAGATTCGTGGGACATAATGTTCATGGAAAGCAAACAAATAAACAAACAGAATTCTTCTTCTAAACTCTCCATTCATTGAGCATAAACCAGTTCATTTAACACTTGCTCTATTTTTATAATACAACCACTAATCCAAATAAAGGCCATTCTTCAGGTATCCAAATGTTTATTATTCAACATTATAGTAATGGCAAAAGTGGAAATGGGCCCTTGATCATTGATTATTGACTCAGTGTGTGGGTTTGTGCGTGTGTGTGAATGTTCATATGTTTTATCTTATTCCCTCCTTGAACAGTGGAATGATTTTTTAAAGGATATAAAAAGTATAGGGTAACAAACTGTGATCAATCTATCCCATTATAATTAAATCACAGTGATAAAGTGTAATACATGCTTACAATTATGCTGGTCTTCCTTTCCTTTCATGCTTCTCACCCAATGGCTTCGATGAACCATGGGAAATATTTTGCTGTGAATTGGCATGATTTTTACCACATGGAAGCAAACATTTTAAATGTTGTATCTAACTTAGAAGCAGTCTTTTTGCTCTACCCCTCAATCATGAGAATAGCATGCTGCAGACAGAGATGACTCTTCCAGCCTGGATCCTGAAATGCTGGAGTATGTGGATATGGCCCTCAGAGCACACGGAGTCCAGGACAACTGTGGATCATCTACTACCTCATGAACCATGAGCAACAAATAACAATTTGAAAGCAATCCGCATGTTCTTAAGTAGGTGAATAAATGAACTGGGGTACGTCCAGATAATGAAATGTTATTCAGCACTAAAAACAAGTGAAGTATTAAGCCATGAAAAGATATGGAGAAATCACAAATGCATATTAAGTGAAAGGAAGCAATCCAAAAAAGGCTACATAATATATGAATCCAACTATGTCATTATGGGAAAGGTAAGTCTCTGGAGATAGTAAAAGGTCAGTGGTTTCCAGACGCTGGAGGGGAGGAGAGATGAACAGGTAGAACACGGAGGATTTTTAGGGCAGTGAAATACTCTGCATGATACCACAGTTATAATACATGACATTATTCATTTGTCCAAGCCCATAAAATGTCCACCACCCATGGACCCTCAAGTAAACCACAGAATTTTGGTTGGTTATGATATGTCAATGTAGGTTCAATAATTATAACAAATGCTCCATTCTGATGAGGATGTTGATAATGTGAGGTGGAGGGGGGGTATTCTGTAAGCTCCTCTTAATTCTGTTATCAACTTAAAACTGCTCTAAATATAGTCTTTAAAAAAAAATAAGAATTTGAGTTTGTTAGGTAGCCTAACCTTGAGGAAGATGACTAGTAACAGAATCACTAAGAGGGGTAAGGGTCTCTTCTAGGCAGAGAAGGCTGTTGAGCAAATCTTGGGATTTAAAAGACTAGATTTGTTTAGGAAGAATTTAGTGTATAGAAAGGAATGAGGAAGAGGAGGGAATAAGAAAAAAAGGACAAGAAATTGAGCATCTAGCTGTGTTGTATAATTGGTTTCTTTATGTGGCTAACTTGCTTGTTTTATCTATCTATCTATCTATCTATCTATCTATCTATCTATCTATCTATCTATCTATCAATAAATCAATCATCTATCTGGTGACAGTCCAAACATCACTTAATGTTTTCTGGATTTCCCCAAAAGATTTGAAACATATATTCTTTTGTGGGGGATCTGACACTGTGTTTCCACTTTCAGAAACGTACTAGATTTGTTCTCTATCAAACTTGCTTTCCTTAATTATGTAACACTGTCATTTGCTTCTGTGTCTTGGAGAAGAAAAGCTTCCAAAGTTCCACTGCCATGTTTTTCTTCTAAAGTGATTTTCTTCTTTACTCTTCTGTTGTTATCTTGCATATAAGCAGCTGTAACTTAGATTCTCAGGAAAAGCTATACCTAATTTTGCTATTTTCTTCTGGACTTTGTATTTTTATCTGTGTTGCTTTTAGCTCACGTGAAGAGACCAGTTCTCCAATGAGAGAGGGGAAAAAAGTTACTTTAAGAAATTATTGATTTTTACATATAATAATATACATATATGAAAATTTTAAAAATACAGGAATAGAGTTCAGTGTAAATAAATGTCCTACCATTTCCTTTATCCTAATTCCTATTGCCTATGAAAGGCCACTGTCATAGGTAAAACAAGATCACATTCTACATCCTTTTTTAAGTCATGATTTGTGTTTCCCCTTCAACAATGTATTACAGACTGCCCTATTATTTTATTCTACAACATGGATGGTTAGCACCCTCTTTTTTAAAAGTTTTTAAAATTTATTCATTTTTGAGAGAGAGAGAGAGAGAGAGAGAGAGAGAGAGAGAGAGAGCGGGGGGGGGGGGGGGAGAGAGAGAGGGAAACACAGAATCCAAAGCAGGCTCCAGTCTCTGAGTTGTTAGCACAGAGCCTGACGCGGGACTAAAATCCACAATGGGTGAGATCAATACCTGAGCCGAAGTCAGACGCTTAACCGATTAAGCCACCCAGGATCCCTGGTTAATACCCTCTTTAAAATTTTTACAAATTTAAACAAATTTTGCGGATTTCTACAAATATAGCTGTGATACATATCTTGGTATCACTTTGTTTTTTTGTTTTGTGCATTAATTGATATATTAGTAAAAGTATAATTGAGTTAACATGCATATATAGTCCTCCCGAAAGGCTTAGGTAGTATTTAATTTTATTATTAATGTTTAATCTCCGCTTTACACTCTACCCTCACAAACACAAGGTTTCACAAATCTATAAAAACATTTCTTCCCATAGGTAGGCAACACATAGGATCTTATTTTTAGATGGACTTGTTCTTGGGCTACTGGTGACATTGTTCTGCTGATAAGCTCTTTGCAGATCTTCCATGAAGTCTCTGTTCATATTTCTTGGTTTTACTTCTGGGATATCTGAATGTGGATCTTTCACTTGTAAGGCTCATTTTGATATTAGAAATACTAGCTTTTTGTCTGGTACACATGGTGTAACTGTTTTTGTCTAATACAGTTTTGCTTAAGTTCATTTATAAATACAGTCATTTGTAGTCTCATGTCTGTACTCAATATATTTTACATACAACGTATATGGTGTCTTTTCTCATGAACATTGGTATATGTTTATCTGCCAACCTGAAAAGAAAAGGAGGTTATGTCATAGGAGGGTTAAGGATATCATGCTGGTTGGGCGCCTGGGTGGCTCAGTTGGTTAAACATCTGACTCCCGATTTTGGTTCGGGTTATGATCTCACTTTTTGTGAGATTCAGGCTGTCAGTGCAGAGCCTACTTGGGATTCCCTCTCTCTCTTTCTCCTCTGCTCTTGCTCTCTCCCTCACTTTCTCTCAAAGTAAATAAATGAACAATTTGAAAAGAAGAAGAATACCATCCTTTCAGTCAGACAAACCTACATTGTGTTTCAACTTTGCCATAAGTTACCCATGTGACTTAGGTAAATTATAGTTTCTGAGCCTCATTTTATCAGTGTAAAATTGGAAAGAGTAATACCTCCTTATTTAAGTGGCTGTGAAAAATATTTTAAATAATAAAATGAGGTACAATAATGTGCTTTCTATGTGGGTATAAATGTTTGTTTTAAAATGATCAATTTTCTTTTTTAAAAATATTTTTATTTTATTTCTAGGAGAGAGAGAGAGAGACAGCGTGAGCAGGGGAGGGTCAGAGAGAGAGGGAGACACAGACTCTGAAATAGGCTCCAGGCTCTGAGCTGGCAGTCAGCACAGAGCCTGACGCGGGGCTCGAACCCACGAACCGCGAGATCATGACCTAAGCGAAAGTCAGACGCTTAACTGACTAAGCCACCCAGGTGCCCCTAAAATGATCAATTTTCTATAAGTTTTATCCCACTTGGGTACAATGCCTTTATATATTTACATTTCTGCATAACCAAGTAACTTTAGAACAAGTCTCTTATTAGGCCGTAACATTAGGATCTTAATAAAAGGGAAGAGAATAGCTTCTAATTAGCTTTAAACTGCAAATTTTAGGGGGAAAAAAACACCTCTAGTATAAAACTCTTATAAACTACTATGATGTTTGTCTTTCTCTGACTTATTGCACTTAGCATAATGTCATATGATTATACTCTTATGTGGAATTTAACAAACAAAATAAATGATCACTGGGGAGAGGGAGGGACGGAGGGAGGGGAGACAGAGACAGAGACAGAGACAGAGAGAGAGAGAGAGAGAGAGAGAGAGAAGAGAGGGAGAGGGAGAGAAAGAGAGAGACCAAGAAATAGACTCTTAACTATAGATAACAAACTGATGGTTACCAGAGGGGAGATGGGCAGTGTGATGGGCGAAATAGGTGATGGGGATTAAGGAGGGCACTTGTTGTGATGAGCACTAGGTGGTGTATGCAAATTTTGAATCACTAAATTGTACACCGAAAACTAAAATTACACTATACAGTAACTAACAAGAATTTAAATAAAAACTTAAAAAAATAACCCTAATATAATTGTACTTTTAACTTCAAAAACAGTTTATCAAAAAATTAGCAGTTAGTTCAGCAAAATGTTAAGATTTGTTGGCCAATGGAAGTATTAACAGAAATGAAAAGTAGCTTTCATCTAAAATCAAGCTTTGTAACTGGTGAGAGTAAATGTTGAGGATTCTGAAGGCACATCTTGACTCAAAGGAGAATAGAGTTGTGGTTTCTTAATGGTGCGGCAGGAAAAGGGTTTGGCAGTTTTATTGCTACGGACTTGCTACACACACACACACACACACACGTGCGCGCGCGCGGGAAGCCTTTTATAATTTCTTCGCTTGATCAGAAGTGTCCACTGGTAAATATATATGCTTTATTAGCTTTTTCCATTTGCTAATGTATTTGCTTTGTTTTCATTAACATGCATGTTCTCCATCTCATCATATTTCATTTCAAAAGTCTAAAACCAGCCTAATTTTAACCCAGTAGGAAAACCCATAAAAGGACAGAGAACATACATGATTTAAAAAAAAAAATAAGAAACTAGTCCAATATGTTACATTGTACCAGCCTACATGATCCCAGTTTCTTCTACATTAAGATAACTGTATGTAATTTAAAAAGGAGTTTAATGAATCAACCCTCAAAAATAGTTAACAAAAATCAAGTTTAAAACAATATGACACATTTTTGACAATAGAGGCAACTAAAAACCTATGTTCCTAAGTTCTACTACATAACACCAAACAACTTAAGTTCCTTTCTGAAGGTGTTTGTCACAAAACAACATATCCACTGTTTTTCAGAGCATGAACAAGAAGTATCTGTGTTATGGAACATAGAGGGAGCTGTTGGCAAAGGTATAGTAAACCAATCACAAAATATACAGTGAAATTTTCCAATGAAACAATATCTGGAAACTTTATTTCTAAGACATGAATTGATAGCTAAAATATGTGATCAATTATGATTGAAGTCAGTATTTTTGGAAGGAAATTGTGATAGGAATTATCTTTTCTTTCTTTTAATAAAGATTTTCATGATAAAATATGACTTGTGCTATCCAAAACAGGAGTAACTTTAAAAAGATGGAGGGAAATGTAACTTCTATTTTGTTACTTTTACTTTATGTTGTGTCCACAACAATGATTCTGCGATTTACTTAAGATGGCAAACTGCCCTCTTCCTCAAATTTAAATTGTATAGTTATTGAAAGAAAGATGTAAATTAGTCTCAAGGCATTTACTTCTATAATCACTTCATTTTAGTTGAAAGTTATAATTTAATATTTTAGGTGATATAATACAGGCAAAACATATTTGATAAGGTAGGTATCATGGTGATTCATGACAACATAATTGTCCCCAAAATTCATTACACATATAAAACAAAGAAACATTTGGCTGATGACAGGTACGGAAGACAAACAACATACTAAAGTAATTGAACATATAATCTGAATTTGCACCACCTGGTTAGTTGTGAATTAAACCGACATGAATAATAGTGTTTCCTAGGAATATGCACTGTCAATTAGTATCTGAATGCCGGTTTTAAAGTGGATTAACATTGTTGAAACATGATTAGAGAAGGCAATTTAGGTGATGCAAACAAACTTTATTTAACACTTCATGAAGCAGACAGTCTCCATTCAGAGAACTGCAGAATAGGGTGGAAGAGAGGGAATATGTATAGGATAAAGAATAAAATACACTGAAAAGAAAAAGCAGAACATATCTGACTGGCTGGGGCCACAAGTCAACCTTGTGTGGGGTTAGAAGGCTCAAAGATGGCTTGGCATTAAGGGACTGACAGGCTGGTTATATTGTATGTTTGCCCAAGTAGAGCATTTACAGTGACACACACAAAGTTTCTAAGTCTTGTTTGTGATGTGGCATCTCAGACAGGCACAGCTGTCTTAGGTCTAGAAAGCTGTTTTAACAGTGCCCCACTTTCGATCATTCTTGACAACTCAAGGGGTTTGATTACAATGTTGGTCTTAGGGTGACTGTCAGTAACCACTGCCTCTTCAGGTCTCAGTTTACTGTTCTCAAGAGAAAATATCAGACTTGTATTATTGGACCTTGCTACGTTCTTCTCCCTTTTGTCACTCTAGTTGAAGAGAGACCATCTGTTGGTTGGTTAACGGATGTCCCCAAACATTTAAAACATTTGAGAGAATGCAGCATATCAGTGAGACAGTTCTAATTATCAGCAATAAAACAATGCCATTGGTTTTAAAAGTGCCCCTATGTCTGGGTCCCCAAAACCCAAACAAACTACCTACAATCCAGTAACTCAAGAATTAATCCCAAAGAGTGGGATGCTTCTGTAAACCAGTGGCCTGTTTATGTATTTCATGTAACTATGTTTCCACTTCCCCAGAAGTGTTTATCCAGTTTATTACAGAGAAAATAAGACACCGGAAGTCAGGGAGAAGTCTGTGATAGGCAGAAGGAACTACAGATTACTGGCATCATAACAAATCCTACAGTCAGGTAGAGGCTGAAGCGATATTTCTTTGCAATGGACCAAGATACATGAACAATGGCATTATCTCCTCAGGCCCAGGCAAGGGCAAAGGTGGACAAAGAATCATAAAGACCTTTATGGTATAAGAACTAGGAAAAAGTTTGACAGAGAGGGAAGAAAGAATTGGAAAAAAATGTTCTTGATCCAACATCTTGGAAGGAAGCAGTTTACCTCAGTGATGACTACTTCTCTTCCTAGTCTATTTGATTTTGAGGTCTCCTGTGTTTATACAGGACCAGGTGTCAGATGAAGTCTTCTTTAGTTTTGAAATATGCACCCAAGGTTCAACACCTTGTAATGTGACAGGAGTGTCAATAGTCAAGATTTCTTGGTAAGATCCATTCCAAGAATCTCACTTTTGCAAAAGCATCAAGCAGTAACTGCGTATGACAAAAGACTTAAAAATGCCCATTGCTAAAGATCTTGTAAGAGTTCATTATAGTGGAATTGACAAAGAAATTTGGTTATTTCTGTGACATAAAGCATTTTAAGATAATAATTGTAATTATGAATTGTAACATTACACCAAGATATGTCAAATTTTTAAGAACTGCATATAATTTCTAGAACATATCTATTAATAACATACACCCATACAGATATAAGCTAAAGAACATTTAGTATCACTTCTGATTTGACAATGTTTCCCATGTAATTTAACATGCTAACTAAGCCTAATTGGCTTAACAGTTTTATTTTTATAAGAAGAGAGAACAAATATTTTGAGATCTTGCAGAGACTGTCTGAAAAATTCCAAAGTTTGTTCAAAGTAAAAAGACTTCACTTAGAATCTGATTTTTGGGAAGTTAAAAAATATCCATTTAACCAAAGGGACAGAGACTCCAAAGGCAGATAGAGAAAGTTATATGGTTAAAAACAAAACAAACAAACAAAAATTTAGCCCTTTCATTATTGAGAAGGCTATGTTTTCTTAGGTAATCAAAGATCTAATTAAGATGATCCAAAGCACAGCAAAATTTTTTGGTGAGACACAAAATCTTTACTTTATAGGCAAATTACTTAAAAGATAAGGAAAATCCTTTGTTTATAATTTATTATTAAGAACAGACCAAAACTCTAAAAATGTTATTATATTAACAAAGAAAAAACAAAATCTAATTTTGCATGGGTATACTTTTTGATATTAGAGTTCATGAAAGAATAAAATAAATCCAGTCCAATCTTAGACAGCATGATCACATATAAAATTCCTTTCTCAAGACTCACTTTACATAAACCTTCTATATTTTTAACCTCCATTTATAGTTCATTCACTCTGTTTCATTTTACTCATTCTGAAACCATTGTTATTTTGCTTTAGGACAAACATACTGTCTTTTCCCTTAACAAAACATCTCTATACCTCATGTCTTTTCTTACCAAAAACACATGCTACTTTCCACAGAGATATTTCTTTTATCGTTTTTTAGCAATTTTAATTACATATATTAATTAGAATTTTTAATGGTTAGAATACTTCAACTCCTAGTAAAGTCAAAAAAGGAAACAACTGTGGACTGGCCAACTTATAAATACTTTTCATAATTTCTAGAAATATATTTATAGTAAAATTTTCAATGTGGCACAAAACATGTATACTAATAGATACAAATACCTTTACTTCTGTAAAAAGAAGTCAAAAGTAGATACACTTATATTCAGTAATTAATGTTTCATTTTTAATCTTATCTGGAAATAACCTAGTCAATGAATATATATCATTTACCATTATCTATTTATTGATCTATCGATCTATCATCTATCTATTCAAAAAATATAAATCTTGTGGATCCAGGAGCTGCATGCAAGAGAGCAAAGCTCACATGAGAAAGTGACTTACCCAGGAATTTTGGTTATGAGAGGAACAGTGAACTAAAATTTTCAGCAGGTGCCTCATGGGTTCATCTCCTTGCCCTGTAGGTCATTAGCAGTTAGCTTTGGACCCCATCCTCATTGCCAAAAACTGTTGAGATATAATCAGAGGAGACAATTTAGTTAATGGAAAGGTTGTTTAACACTTCATGAAGCAGACGGTCTTAAATTAGAGAACTGCAATATGGGACGGAAGTAAGAAGCTTTTATAGGATAAACACTAAAGAACTAGGAAGAGAAAAGCAGACAATATTTGATTGACTAGGGCCACACAGTCAACCTTGTTTGGGGTGAGAAGGCTCAGAATTGGCTTGGCATTTGGGTTTTGGATGACTGGATTTACTGTGCTTCTGGTTAAGCAGAATATTTACAGCACCCAGAAGTTATTTGTTCCAATGTACTGATGTGTCACCCTGGGCAGGAGAAACTCCATCTTGGATCTAGAAAGTTATTTCAACAACAGATAACCAGTTTTAATAGTTTCTGGTTTACTTCCTAAGGCTTTTTGTTTTCTTGTGTTATCAAATTCATAACTACAGTATTACATTCTCCTATTATTAAAACTAAGCTTAGCATACTATTTTGATTTCTTAAAATATGTCCATATTAGTCCAGTTTATAGAAATATTCACTAATCTTTAAGCTGCTTATTACTCTGTTATGTGTCTTGTATTTTCTCCAACCTCTTACAGTTGAGTAGTGAGGTTATTTCCTATACATTTCTACTATAAAATTACTGTAATAAAAAACCTGTGCATATAGAGTTTTGTACTAGTGAATGTTTTTCTCCTATGGATATGGATGGAAATTGTTTTGTTGACTGCAAATGTGTAAGCAGTTTTGTTATTATTGCAAAATTTCTCTTCTTAATGTTGTAACATTTTATATTCCATCAAAGTTATAGAAGAGTGATCTTTTGTTCACAAATTTATTACCCTTCTTTTAACCATTTCTTATGATAGGAGAGCATCTGGAATTTGGTAGCTATTAAAAACACGGTTCTTGTTCTAAAAACTTTCACAATTTACTTTTAAGCCTTCTCCAACAACATGAAAAGCAAATCTTATGTTTCATTTAAAGGTTTTTTAGAACTGTATTAGAAAGAGAATATGTGAATTTCTCAGAAGCACATTTCAAACATTTCTTTAATTATCAGACAATTTTTTAAAAAACATCTACCAATGAGTATTCTCTCCCACTACATAGGAATTCAGTAAAAAAGACCTTGGTATTATGGTATACAAATCATTGTATCTTTGATCATACACACAAAAACATGGTAATAATCATGAGCTATTTGTAGAACCAGGATTTGAATATAAACTTGAAAATGGGAAAAAAAAAACATAAAAAAAAATCTACCATAAGCACGCAACAGCCTTCCTAAGGCTTTTATCAGAAATGACCAAGGAGACATATGTCCCAAGATACTGCTGCATAAATAATTCATTACCCACTGCATGGTGAATGATGAAGAGGAAACAGGGAGAGTGCACATCAAGAAGCCTGTGCATCAGGATGCTAACAGAGGGTGTTAGGCTGTATGCAGCAGCACTAAATTCCAAAGTAAACTTAACAACCTGTTAAGCAGGTGCTTTCAAACTTATTTAATGTCTCTGAAATGAGGGCTGAACACATTTTTGACATCCCTCTCTTTGAGCAGTTTCATCTACACTTCTCAGTTTTCTACTGAATTACAATAGGAGAGCCAAGATCATTAATAATGATATCCTAGCTGTTGACAGCCTGCCATGATTTAACCAATACTTATAACATTATGAGCTTGCTGCAGTGGTCACAGACAAACACAAAATATTTATCAGAGGGCACAGGATAGGTTTTTTATTAGAAAACTGTTTAAACAACTAGCTCATATTTTATTACATTCATTTTCTAGTTTTTCTAGTATTTTATTGTTGGAATAACTCTAGGTTCAAGATGGAGCCTGCTCCTGTCCAGGGGTGTCATACCAGTAAACGGAGACTCAGGTAACTTGCGTGTCCCTGTAAATGCTCTGCTTGAACAGAAGCAGTAAATCCTGTCAGCAAATCCACACATAACTCTGGGGCTTACTCACCTCAACAAGGTTGGCTGTGTGGCCCCAGCCAATTGTATGTTTTCCATTTTCTCTTTCCATTCCTTATTCTGTATCCTATAAGAGGTTTTTTGTTTGTTTGTTTGCTTTCTGTTCCATTTTTCTCTAAATGGAGAAGATCTGCTTCATGAAATGTTAAATAAAGTTTGTTTCTGTTACCTAAATTGTCTCCTTTAATCATTTTAACAGTGGAGCAGAGAGAGTTGAAGATAGAAGGAGATGGGGACAGGTGCATCACTTCTCTGAATAAACAAGTGAATCTTTCCATATTATATGATGTCGGCTTCTGAACCAGGTTTTACATATGAATATGTAAAATTAAGTAAAAAAGAAAGATGAAATGAATATGCAAACCCCAGATAAGAATACAAAAATGAAGGAATACTGCTTTATATAAAATACCATATAACCACATAGGAAAAACTATAATTTTTGAGCATAGTGTACTAATTGTATAAATTTAGTAGAATATACTCCAAGAAAAAAAATAACAATTAAAAATGTGAATTTCTTTTAGTAAGGCTATTGTTAATAGTGGTACTAAACATGCTCCAGTAATTCTGTACTTTTGTATAAATTTTAGAATTGAGAAAATGAGTAAATATATTTCAAGACAGGATTGTCACTGTGAATAAAGATAAGAGTATGGACGAATGGGGTAGAAAAGGAGAGAACTCTACTGCAGGAACTGAACTGGAAGTTCCCATATAATCTTATGGATATATTCCCTCATCACTCAGTTAAATTGCCTAGACATAGAACACTTTAGTACAACAGGCACAATAAATTTTTCAGATCTTAGTTTCTAAATAACATTCTCCACTTAAGGACCCAGAGCTCTGTGGACAAATGGGTGAGGCAGGTGTGGCCGAGACAGCACAGGTTGAGCCTGTGGAATCCAGCTGTACAAGAAAGGAAATGAGGGGGTGGGTAGGAAGGAACACATTAATTGGACATATCAGGAAGAAAAACTCTCACTGGCCAAATTTAGACAATAAAAAGCATTGAAAAGACATCTTACAATGAATTAAAATATACTGAATATAAAAGAATCCATAAATTCATGGCAATACTCAGAAAAATAAAAGAAATGGAAAAGGGAAAAAGAAGAAGAAAGCCAGATGGAGAAAGAAAGCTCTTCTTTATATTAAAATGTTAGCGAATGCATGTAGAAGGCATATAGATAAAACTAAACAGAACACTCTTTTGCTACCATGAATATACTGATTTTGGAAAGGGCTATCAAAAGATATTGAACTTTTGGGGTGAACGATGATTAAGGGATAAAATTTTCACATAATCCCCATGACTTGCTCCATTAACTATTTTCATAAGTTTATTTATTTATTTTTGAGAGAGAGAGAGAGAGAGAGAGAGAGAGAACAGGGGAAGGGTAGAGAGAGAATCCTAATCAAGTCCTGATGCAGGCATCAAATTCAGGAATCATGAAGTCATCACCTGTGCTAAAATCAAGAGTTGGTCACTTAATAGACTGAGCAACCCTGGTGCCCCAATTATTTGTTAATAACAAAGACAAAAGAGAACTATACACATGAGGATTCTGGCAGTTACCATCTTAATTACTGGGAGAGATTGATATGTGTCTTCTGATGATAAGCAATAGAAAATATATAGTGTCACTGAAATAATAAATTGTACCCAAATGTCCAACCTAAGTCTAATCATAAGAAAATCATTAATAAATATAGATTGTTAAATAGCAGGATGATGACTACACCAATTTGTTAATGTATTCATTCTTCAGTTATTTACTAAATACCCACTATGTGCCAGTCACTTGACTAGGCAGAGAGCTTACAGAAAGGACACATTATCTTCTCGGCACTTATCACTTTACTTCAAACTAGTGAGCAGGGTAGAAGGCTGGTAAGAATAATCTTCATATCATGTGCTCACAGAAGGTCCCACTAGTAAAATAATATTTGAGTAGGATCCAAGAAAGAAAATTGATTGGGGCCATGTGTCCCATGTTGGGAACATGTTTGGCCCGAGGAGTAACAAGCAATTGGTTGGCATAACTGCGGTGGGTTGAGGAAGGAGGAACACGGTAAAGAATGAGGTTGCCAGGAACCATTTTACCTAAGACAATGCATTTAAAACATAGCAAGGGATCTAGATTTTCTTCTAAGTATAATGGGAAACTATTAGGAAGAAACATGCCTGCCCACAAGACATGTATATTTTGTAGACAAAGATATGTACTTGCTAATTTTTATCTTATTTATTGAGAAACGAAGATTAAGATACAATTTACAACTCTTGAAACATGTGTTTTATGTAGATTTATGGAAAACCTCTCAGGAATCAACTCCGACTCATACAATTATTATTAAAGAACCACAGAAGAGTATGGAGAATACTTTTTTTTTTTTTTACAAATAGTTTATTGTCAAATTAGTTTCCACATAACACTCAGTGCTTATCCCCACAAGTGTCCTCCTCCATGCCCATCCCTCCTCCCCGCCATGAGTATGGAGAATTCTTGAATGGGACCATTGTCTCAGAACACAGAAGGAAGCTTGGGTGAGTTTTTAGAATAATATATTGTTTGAAACTGATCCTAAACCTCTCAGGAAGTCCCTTGATGATTCATCTTATCACTTATACACTTTGTATCTGTAACTGTTGGAAATTTCAGCTGAGTCATTGTTCTATAAGTCCAATTTAAGGTATTTAAAAAAGCCTCCAAATTATGTCACAGTGGAGAAGGAGTATATGACAGACTTCAATGAAATGTAATAAACTGCTACTACTATTTGAAGGGAGGAGTTGGGGGGGCAAGTCTTTTCAAGGCCATATTCTACCAAGCACCTCATTTGCTAGTGCAGGCGATTTGGGAGCTACTGCCAGGGGAGGAATTGAAAAATCTCTGAAAATGCTTAATTTCATTTTCAATTTAAGTAGCCAGAGCCTACTCAAACACATAGTCCCTAGAGTGAAATTCTGCAGCTGAGAAATTCTTTCAAATCTTTCCCATTCTGCTGCTAACATTCCTTAAAGCAAGAAATAGGCAGTTTGGTTCAGTTCTTGTTTTAGTCACATCTGAGGGAAGAAAATCCTGTTGATGCTGCCTCCTCTCTGTCTTTACTAATGTCTCTATTACCATTCTTAATGGCGCTCTCTAAACCAGATGGACGTGCCTGTCCAGTTAACAGTTTTTCTAAGGGCTCACATTGCCCTTGATCCCCTTGAGGAATTTTGCTGAAGTCAATGGGAACTACATGACTGGATCAAGGTGGGATATATGGCCCCATGAGTTTACTACAAATTTAAGGTCTTTGAAAGAGAACAAGAAAAAGACAGAAGAATAAGAAAAAATGTCATGAAATGCCTCAGCTGAAAACTAGAAACCAATGAGAGATACCACATGGAGGCATAATGGAATATCAGAACATATTTGTGAAAGTACAGACAATGTAATAAATGTAATCACATTTTAAAATAAGACTGGTGTTCAACTAGAACCAAAGCAGAAAGAAATAGAAAATTTGAACACACCAATAAGCAGCAATGAAGTTGAATCTGTAATAAAAAAAACTCCCAAATAACAAAAGTCCAGGACCAGACGGCTTCACAGGTGAATTTTATTGAACATTTAAAGAAGAATTAATACCAATTTTCCTCAAACTATTCTAAAAAAACAGAAGAGAAAAGAAAGCTTCCAAATTCATTTTCTGAGGCGAGCATACTGTGGTAACAAAGCCAGACAAAAATACAACAAAAAAAGAGAACTAAAGGCTAATACTTTTGAACACAGATGAAAAAATCTCAACAAAATACTAGCAAACCAAAACCAAAAATACATTAAAAAAATATTTTCCAAGAACAAGTGGAATTTATTCCTAGGAGGCAGGGGATAGTTCAATATTGAGAAATCAATCAATGTGATACATCATATCAATAAGAGAGAGAATAACGACCGTATGATCATTTCAACTGATGAAAAAAAGCATCAGGCAAGGTACAACGTCCATTCCTTTTTTCTTTTTTTTAATGTTTTATTTATTTCTGAGAGAGAGAGAGACAGCTTGAGCAGGGAAGGGTCAGAGAGAGAGGGAGACACAGAATCTGAAATAGGCTCCAGGCTCCGAGCTGGCTGTCAGCACAGAGCCCAATGTGGGGCTTGAAGCCAAGAACCGCGACATTATGACCTGGCCAAAGTTGGATGCTTAACCCACTGAGCCACCCATGTGCCCCAAGTACAACATCCATTCCTAATAAAAACCCTCAACAATGTAGGTTTAGAGGGAATATATGTCAAAACAATAAAGGCCTTTATATTAAAAACCCACAGTTACCATACTCAATGGGGGAAAAAAAAGAAAAGAAAAACTAAGAGATTTTCTCCTAAGGTCAAGAACAAGACAAAGATGTTCACTACCACTACTGTTAGTTAACATAGTACTGGACATTCTATCCACAACAATCAAAGAGCAAAAGGAAATACGAGATATCCAAACTGGTAAGAAAGAAGTAAAATTTTCACTATTTGCAGATGACATGATACTCTATATGGAAAACCCAAAAGACTCCACAAAAAACTACTAGAACTAATATATGAATTCAGTAAAGTCACAGAATTAAAAAAAAATCAATATACAGAAAACTGTTGCATTTCTACACAAAAATAATGAAGCATCGGGAAGAGAAATTAAGAAAAACAATCTCAATTACAATTGAACTAAAAATAATAAAACATCAAGAAACTTAACTGAAGAGGTGAGAGACCTATTCTCTGAGAACTATAAAACACTCATGAAATAAACTGAAGATAAAACAAAGAAATGGAGGGGTGCCTGGGTGGCCCAGTCGGTTAAGCGTCCGACTCCAGCTCAGGTCATGATCTCGCGATTTGTGGGTTCGAGGCCCACATCGGGTTCTGTGCAGGCAGCTCAGAGCCTGGAGCCTATATCAGATTCTGTGTCTCCCTCTCTCTCTGCCCCTCCTCTGCTCATGCTCTGTCTCTCTCTGTTTAAAAAACAAAAAAACAAAAACAAAAGCAAAAACAAAAACTATAAAAAAATAAAAAAAAAAAGAAATGGAAAGACATTCCATGTTCATGGATTAGAAGAACAAATATTGTGAAGATGTTTTTAGTGCCCAAAGCAATATACACATATAATGCAGTCCCTATCAAAACACTAACAGCATTTTTTCACAGAACTAGAACAAACAATCCTAAAATTAGTAATGCACCACAAAAGACCCCAAATAGACAAAGCAATGTTGAAAAAGAGAAACAAAACTGGAGATACCACAATTTCAGGCTTCAAGTTATACTACAAAGCTGCAGTAACTAAAACAAGTATGGTACTGGCACAAAAACAGACACACATATCAATGTAGTGGAAATAAACGCCAGATTATATGATCAATTAATTCTCAACAAAGGAGGCAAGAATATGCAATGGGGAAAAGACAAGTGTCTTTAGCAAATGGTGTTGGGAAAACTGGAGCGATACATGCAAAAGACTGAAACTGGACCACTTTCTTACGCCATTCACAAACACAAACTCCAAACGGATTAAAGACCTAAATGTGAGACCTGATTTCACAAATATTCTAGATGAGAGCACAGGAAGCAATTTCTCTGACACTGGACATAGAGACATTTTTCTAGACATGTCTCCTGAGACAAGGGAAATAAAAACAAAAATAAACTATTGGGACTACATCAAATAAAGAGTTCCTGCACAGCAAAGGAAACAATCTGAAAAAGTAAAAGGCAACCTCTGGAATGGGAGAAGATATCAGCAGATAACATATCCCCTAAAGGGTCAATAAAGAACTGATACAATGCCAACACCCAAAAAACAAATAATCTGGGCAGAAGACATGAACAGACATTTCTCCCAAGAAGAAATACAGATTGCCAAAAGATGCATGAATAGTGGCTCGGCCTATCTCATTATCAAGGAAATGCAAATCAAAACTACAGTGAGATATCTCATGATACTTGTTGGAATGGCTGAAATCAGCAACACAAGAAACAAAATGTGTTGGTGAGAAAGTGGAGAAAAAGGAACCTTCCCGCAGTGTTGGTGGGAATGCAAATTGGTGCAGCCCCTGTGGAAAACAGTATGGAGGTTCCTCAAAAAGATAAAAATAGAACTACTCTATGAACCAGTATTCATACCCCTGGGTAATCACCACCAAAATAAAAACAAACATACAAACAAAAGGATACATGCACTCCAATCTTTAATTTAGAGCAGCATTATTTATAATAGCTGAATTATGAAAGCAAAGAAAGTGTCCACTGATTGATGAATGGATAAAGATATTAGATGTGTATGTGTGTATAAGTGTGTGCGTGTATTTATACCTGAGCTGAAGTTGGATGCTTAACCGTCTGAGCCACCCAGGTGCCCCAGATGCTATATTTTTAAAGTTGTCAAGATGATCTTATCTTAGGTACAGAGAACAATAGATCATATTTGAGGTTTTTCTTCACCTTTTTCATTAATCAAATTCCCAACTAAGCAGAGAAAGTTCTGAGCTTTTCTTGTATCTGAATAAATGAGTAAAACTTTCTGATACATATTTACCTTCCTATAAAGATAAATAGCAATATACATGCTGGCAGATACATCTGGAGTTCATCTTGATTTCTCTGAGTGTTTCAGTAGCTTTCTTACAACTCTTGAGTTAAACATATGTGTAAAGTATTCTTAATTCTCTGGTTAGCACCTTTTTAAAATGAAGGTGGTTTCCTTATTTGCGAAGTGTGAATTCTGCAAAATGCCTTGGTTCAATGAAATTACAATCATTTTGACAGTACAAAATCTTCAGGAGGAAAACTATGCTATAGAAAAGATCCACAATTACTGAATTTAGATTGTGGGTGGAGGTTTTTACAGTGGCTCAGGTGGTTGAGCGTCCGATTTCGGCTCAGGTCATGATCTCAGGGTTCGTGAGTTAAGCTCTTCATCGGGCTCTCATTGTTGTCAGTGCAGAGACCGCTTCAGATCTTCTGTCCTGTCTCTCTCTGCCCCTCCCCATTCATGCTTTCTCTCTCAAAAATGAATAAACATTTTTTTAAAGGACAGAGAACTGATCACCAGGGAACAAGCCAATAAGCAAACACACAAAAAATAACAACTGTTACCTTCATCTTATTCCACCATAAAATTGAAGAGTGGTAGGCATGATTTCATATGGAACTAGAATATAGGATGTTGCAGTTTTTACATACTTCAATCATCCAATAGAGACATCTGTAGTTCATGCCCTCAGAGATTTTATCCATAATTCATTACATTCCCAATCCAATTTTCTTTTTTTTTAAATTTTTAATGCTTTATTTATTTCTGAGAGAGAGAGAGAGAGAGAGAGAGAGAGAGAGAGAGAGACAGCATGAGCAGCGGAGGGTCAGAGAGAGGGAGACACAGAATCTGAAACAGGATCAAGACTCTGAGCTAGCTGTCAGCACAGAGCCTGATGTGGGGCTTGAACCCAAGAACTGTGAGATCATGACCTGAGCTGAAGTCGGATGCTTAATTGACTGAGCCACCCAGGCGCCCTTCCAATCCAATTTTCTTGACTGAACATATACATCCTTGATCTCCAATAGGCATTAAAGTGCATCACAGACTACACTCTATCACTATCTAGCCTTAAAATTACCCAAGGGAGTGTGGTTCTGTAGGCATAGACAGGGGTCCCTATTCAAAAGCAGATCCCCCACCAATTGACAATTTAGTGTGCCTAAAATGCCACATTAGAATTCATTCCTTGCAGGCTGAAATATTTTCATTTTCCAAATAATTCTCTATTAAAATGCAGACATGGCTAAGAGATTACACACCTCAAGTTAATTTCTCAAAAGCAACAAATATTTTGGGAGATGGAGAGCAAGATATGAAAACGATGAAATAACAATTACAGCATAAAGCAATAAATGGGATGTTAAGGCACAGGAGAAGGGAGTGGGGATTGAGGGAGGATGGAATGAGCCCAAAGACATACTTAACTTTATAAGACAACATACTGAAGTGGAAAAAGAACTGAAACTACAAGAAGAATCCATTAATTGTTTCAAAATACTATCATAGAACAGTGTTTGCACAAAAGGTTTTTCTCTGAAAATTTGTTCATGAGATCAGTTAGGAAAAAAATCTTGTGCAAGTAGATTTGAGAAACCTTCACACTATATCTCCTTTCATAAGCTTCATGATGGATATCATTATGTTAAGGGTTCTAAGAAGTTCAGTGTAAAAAATGGCTATCTGTAACTCAGCTTTCCTAAATTTACATACCACCGACTTTTTCTTCAACATGTGCATATTTAGAAAATGGACACCACACAAAAACCAATACTGTCATGATAAGCATCTGAAGCATACTAGAAACTAACTTGCTTGGGAATCAAGAGGACTACATTTAAGTTCTGGTTTCACCAGAACACCTAAGCATTACAGATTCTCTGTCAATTGATGGGAAAATAAATTTTTCTTTGGACTGCTCTCACATGATTAATGTAAGGACTCAGGGAAGTACCAAATAAACTAGAAAGTGTAGAGGTATTACTTTGATTTTACTTCTTCATACTGGGCAGCACCAATTCTAAAGGCAATCAGAATACCATAGAGCCCAACCAACAGACCCTGGTGGGGTTGAAATTCCAAATGAAACAGTTTCTACCAAACCAAATTCATGAATCAAAATAAATTAGTTCAGTGATCATAGCACCTGGGTAACAGAAAACTTCTTTCTTGGTCATTCCAGGCACTGTATTTTACTATAATAATGGTGTTTCATTAGTCCTGAAGGGATAAATTTATGAGAGACTTACTTAATAGATATCAATGGTATGTTGTCCCTAAATAGAAAAAAAAAAATTTTTCTTTAAGAGATTGTTTTATTTTCCTAAGTCACCTAATATGGCAAGTAAGAAATTAATAACATTTTTAAGTGAAAGCTGGAATAGACATGTGTATTGGAGTCCATACTGTGTGTATAGTCTAAGAGATTTGGAATGTCGATTCCCTTCTGGTTTAATAGCTTGACATTGTTTGAAATTGGGGAATCAGACAGAAAGCAGGAAGTGAGAGTTTTTCTTATGGAATGGAGGGAATTCCTGAGAGCAAGGTAACAAGTGTCCTATGAAAGACTTACAGAGAGATATGTGACAGAACTTGAGCACAGGAGAGCCAGCTCAGTTTCCTGGGACATCCTTCTCATAAAGGCCCAGCTTTTGAGATCCATTCTCTCATGTGGTGTAAAAGAAATTCATGTAGACTGGAGCTTTAAATTATGTCCCCCTTATATCATGATCTTTTCAATCACAATAAAGTTGATGCTTAATGGGTAAGGTTCTAGTGGAAACTACTGAATGAATCAAAGAGGACTGAAGAAGTAAAGGTGTTCCAGCTCTCCAAAAGAAAAGAGATTTTTAGCACCTTTCTTCTACTCTAGCTTAAAATAATGCATAGCATTCACTGACAGTTGAGAGGAATTTACTATTAGAAGCAAGAGAGATAGTATATGAGGAAGAGACTATTTTGATTGTTCTACTATTTGGAGAAAGCCATTCTTTATGAAGGAAACACACACACACACACACACACACACACACAGGATGGCCAGTATCATTTAATTTGTACTGCCAAAATATGGTATGGGGGGAAAGCCAATAGTTTTTGATACATGGAAAAGAATATGCTATGGACTACAAACTTTATTTCTAAATTTTTAAAAATATTTATTTTCAAGACACACAGAGAGAGAGAGAGAGAACACAAGTAGGGTAGGGGCAGAGAGAGACACACTCACACAGAATCCAAAGGAGGCTCCAGGCTCTGAGCTCTCAGGGCAGAGCCCAACAATGGGATTCAAAGTCATGAACCATGAGATCATGGCCTGAACCAAAGATGGATATTTACCCAACTGAGCCAGATGCCCCTGGAAAACTTTATTGCTATTAGAAATGAGAGAAAAGAGGAAGTAATATCAAGTGTTTTTGGTGTTGAGTGACTACAATAAAATCATAGTAATTAGAAAGAATATGTGAAAATAAAGAAGTTCAGCATATAAAAATCAAGCATAAGATTAATGCTACATTAAAAGTTTCATACTCAAAATATGTTTTTTGACTTATTAGTGATCAGAGGGAAACCAGACTATATAAAATTGAACTCTAAATTATCAAGAGAAACTACAGAGCAATAATACCCTTTATGAATAGAGAACATAGGTCCTCAACAATAGAACATTAAAATGATCCTGGCAAAATATAAAAATGATTATATACCATGACATAAAGGATTTATCCCATGAATGTCAGGTGAGTTTAACATCTGAAAAATCAATCATTATAATAAACCATATTAATACAATAAAGGACACAAACCAGTTGATAATCTCAAAATATATAGAAAAATCACCGGATGAAGTCTAACACTCTTTCATAATAAAAGGATAAGCAAGCTAGCAATAGAAAGGAATTTCTTCAACCTATGTATGACATGTAAGAAAAACCCATAGCTATCGTACTCAGAAGTGAAGCTGCACGTTTTTCATCTGAGATAAGGAACAAGGATGTCTGTTCTCTCCACTTCTATTCAACATTCAACTGGAGTTTTACCCAGGGCACTTAGACAAGAATATAATGTGAAAGCATCCAGGTTGAAAAGAAATAAGGAAAATTATCTTTACTTGCAGATGACATGATCTCATATGTAGAAAATCCTAAGGAATGCACTATCAGACTATCAAATGGGTTAATCAAGGCTTCTTCTAAGTAAACCTCAACATAATTTTTTTTAATTTCTATACACTAGCAATGGATAACCCAAAAGAGGACTTAAGAAAACAATTTAATTTAGAATAACAAATAAATACATTTAATAAAATTGGTACAAGACTTATCTATCAAAATAGGTATGGAAATATCTATCACAAAACCTAGTACAAAGAAATTGAAGAGTTAAATAAATGGACAGGCATCTCATGTTTTGGTCTAGAAGACTTAATATTGTTAAGACGATATTCCACACCAACATTCTGATTTATGTACATATCCAACACAGTCACTTTCAAAGTCTCAGCCGCCTTTTTTGTTTATTTACTTATCTATATCTGTAAAACAGAACTTATACTTTTGTGAAGAGAAGTTAAACATGAGCAAACAAACAATAACACAGTAGTTCACTGCATTTGTTGGACCAATGCTAGCATAATTCATACTTTCCCTATTTTTTTTGCCAGATATTGTTAGTTATGCATTTATTCCTACTTAGGCTTCTGGAAAAAAGTTTTTTTTTTCTCTTCCAGGTTTTTATTTAAATTCAAGTTAGTTAGCATGTAGTGTAGTATTTGTTTCAGGAGTAGAATTTAGTGATTCATCACTAACATATAACATCCAATGCTGATCATGTGCCCTTCATGATGTCTGTCACCCATCACATGCACCTCAATGTTTACAGCAGCACCATCAACAATAACCGAAGTGCGGAAAGAGAACAAATGTCCATTGACTGATAAATGGATAAAGAAGACGTGGTATGTACACACACATACACACACACACACACACACACACACACACACACACACACACTGGAATACTACCCAGCTGCCTTTTTAAATATAATTTAACAAGAAAATTCTAAAATTTATATGAAAATGCAAGAGATTCAGAATAGCCAAAAAAAAACTTGAAAAATAGCTAAGCTGACTGACCCACGCTTCCCAATTTCAAAATTTAATGCACATTAACAGTAATCAAGATGATCTGAAACTGACATAATGATAGACATAGATGAGTAGAACAGAAACCAGATTCCAGAAATCAACTTCAAATTTATGGTCACAATTGGTCACAATTGACTTTTGACAAAGGTGCCAAGAAAATACAACAAGAAAAGAATAGTCTTTTAAACAAATGGTGTTGTAACAACCGGATATCATATACTAAAGAATAAAACTGGATATATGGATACACCAGATATTATGATTAACTAAAAACTGAGCATAGATATAAGTGTAAGAGTTAAAACTCTAAAACTCTTAGAAGAAAATACGAGAGTGCCTTTTGTCTTTGGGACAAATCATATTTTCATAGATATGACACCAAAAACATAAGCAGCAAAAGAAAACTATGGTTACATTGGGCTCCTCCAAAATTCGAAAACTTTATACTCTCTTTTTTATTTTTTTAATTTTTTTAATGTTTTTTATTTATTTCTGAGAGAGAGGGAGACAGCATGAGCAAGGGAGGGTCAGAGAGAGAGGGAGACACAGAATCCAAAACAGGCTCCAGGCCCTGAGCTGTCAGCACACAGCCCAACGTGGGGCTCCAACCCACAAACTGTGAGATCATGACCTGAGCTGAAGTTGGGAGATTAACCGACTGAGTCACCCAGGCGCCCCAAAAACTTTATACTTTCAAAGGACACCATTAAGAAAGTGAAATGATAGGGGCGCCTGGGTGGCTTAGTCGGTTAAGCGTCCGACTTTCGCTTAGGTCATGATCTCGCGGTTCGTGGGTTCGAGCCCCGCGTCAGGCTCTGTGCTGACTGCCAGCTCAGAGCCTGGAGCCTGTTTCAGAGTCTGTGACTCCCTCTCTCTCTCTGACCCTCCCCTGCTCACGCTGTCTCTCTCTCTCTCTCCTAGAAATAAATAAAACATTTAAAAAAAAAAAAAGAAAGTGAAATGATAATCCACTGAATAGAAGATAATTTTCAAATCATATATCTAATAAGGGACTCATATACAAGTTATATAAAGATGTCTTAAAATGCAATAATCAAAAGAAAAGTCACTATAAATTGGGCAATGGATTTGAATAGACTTTCATCCTAAGCAGATAATACAGATTTTCAATAAGCACAAGAAAATATATTTAACATCACTAGTCATCAGGGAAATGTGAATTAAAACCACACTAATTGGAGTACCTGTGTGGCTCGTCAGTTAAACATCCAACTGTTGATTTCAACTCAGGTCATGATCTTACAGTTCATGAGATCAAGCCCTGTGATGGGCTCTGTGCTGACAGTATGGAACCTGCATGGGATTCTCCTATCTCTCTGCCCCAGACCTCTCAAAATAAATAAATAGTTTTTTAAAACCCAACGTGATAATATACTATTTCATATACACTAAGATGGCTAAAGTTAAAGAGAAAGAAGACATATAATAAGAAACATTCACAAAACTGTAGAGGGACTGAAACCCTGATGCATTACTGGTAAGACTCAAACAGTGCAGCCACTTTAGAGTATAGGTATGATAGTTTCTCAAATTCCCAAGCATGTAGTTACTTTTATAAACCAGAAATTTCATTCCGAGGTATATGCCCAAGAAAAATAAATAAAAACATGGCCACCTAACAAGTTGCAAAGGAATATTCATAGTAACATTATTTGTAATAACCAAAAAGTAGAAACAACCCTTGTGTCTATGAATTTATGAATGATAAGAAACTCCAAAATATACAATGACATACCATTTGGTAATACAAATCAATGACATTTTGATACATACTTCAACACAGATTGGCCTTGAGAACATTGTGCTAAGTGAAAGAAGTTAATCACCAAATACCACATATGGAAGATTCTATTTAGAGGAAATGTCCAGAATAGGCAGAGTCACAGAGACAGAGATCACTGGCTCCTAGAGTCTAAGGGAAGGGAGCCTAGAATGTGGCTGCTAATGTGTAAAGGCTTCTGTCTGGGTTAATAAAAATATATTAAAATTGGATGCTGAGGATTTCATTAATTTTGAATATGCAAAAAAATGAGTTGTACAGTTTATAAGCATGAATTTTCTGGGAATAAAATTATACCTCAATACAATTATTATAAAATATCAAGAAAAATTAAATTCTAAAGTGAAAATTTCAGAAGTAGAAAACTTTTGGTATTCATTTGCTGGTTTTATAGCAAACTCTTTAGTAAATACCATTTCATTTAACCACTGTACCATCTAATAGACATAAGAATAAGAGGCATGGGTGCGGATGGGCTGGTTTCTGCCTTTGCAAAATTTATATGCTGAAGTTCCTAATGCCTCAGATGTGAGTATATTTGAAGACAGAATCTTCACAAAATTAATTAAGTTAAAAATGTTAGGGCACGTTCTAATCCAATATGATTGGTACCCTTATAACCAGAGTGAACCTGGGCACAAACACATGAAGGGAAGATCACGTGAAGACACAGGTGAAATGGCCATCTCAAGGTCAAAATGAGAAGGTGGAGGAAAAAACGACTCTGCCCATAACTTCGTCTTGGACTTCTGGCCTCCAGAACTAAGAGACAATAAGTTTGCATTCTTGAAGCTTCCCAATCTGTGCTACTTTATTTGAGCACTCCTAACAGATGAACAAGCCCAATTTATGGAAAAGTTAACTGAACTAATAAGTAACCTATGAAAATCTGCTCATCTCTCACAAGTATATCCTTCTAAAATGGCACTAATTAGATCAAGTGTAGACTTGAGAAATTATATCAAGCTTCTATGGAAAATTACAGAGGACAAAATTGGGCCTTGGGTGATTTACTGAAGAGATGGACTGCCTCAGTTAAGGATCTTTCCCTCTTATCTATCATACTCTAAGTTATGACTCTGAAGTTAGCTCATAATAGCCCTGTAAGTTCGCAGATATAGCATTATGATTCATAGCAGGATAAAACTAAGCAAGCACCAGTTTATGAGGAAATAAGCCCAGATTTAAAGACAAACTATGGCAATAAACAACGTTACTGTCTATAAATGTTGAGGGGAAATATACCTAATTTGATACATATATTTTTTTATCCTCCAACATCATGTTATTTTGCCATAGACAGAAAGTTTGTCCTCAGAACTGTCAAGTGGAAAGTTAGGAGACACTGAGCTTCTTATGATTGAGAGACTAAATGCATTATTTGTCTGAGTAGTCAGTGAAGACAAGATGTTCAAGCAAAAACCAGATTTAGTTATATCATCTAGAAAGGAATTTTTGTTTTTTTATGATTTATGGTTGATCCCTCTGACCTGTATGTATAGAAACACTGCAGTAGGTAAAACTCAAGTGTTATCCTGCAAAAGCCAACCTTATAACCTGCTTGAGATATTTGCTTTGATTCTCTATAGAGAAATACATGGATATCGAAGTTGAGTTGGCAAGAAGTGACTTTTTCTATGTGCAAATATTTTACTTTGAAACTCAGAAAATATATTAGATATATATATTAAAGACATATACAAAATATATATTATACCTAATATGCTAATTAATAATTAATATGTAAGATATACTATATATAACATATAATTAACACATACATTTGTGTGTGTGAATACAGTTTGCTGATTGGATAAATCTTTGCTGGGGAAATTACTTGTCATATTCCTGCCATTAATATATTTATATTTCAATAGGAAGATAAAAACAGTACCATGCATTCACTGAATTATTAATTGGAGTGCCTAATATAACTTATTTTATTCTCACAATAATACTCTGAGACAGACAGTATCATTAACTTCTTTTATAAATAGTTCAAATTAAGAATCATAAATATTACATCAATTGTCAAATGTCATAGGCCTACTAAGTGATACGGACTGTATTCAAACCCATTCATTCTTATACTATGTGCATTTTTTTAAACCAATTGCACAGTTTCCAATTAAAAATGTTTAGCCTAACAAGGTTCCGATAATGAGTATAACCTGTGTCTACAATAATTGTTATGGTAATGCAACACTGTGAAAAGGAGTGGATTTGGGTCTTTACTCCAGTGACTTTGGATAAGTCATTTCATATTGCATCTCAAAGTCTATGTTTGATGTGGACATTTGCACACAGCTTGCACTGTGCCTGAAGGAAAACACCATCGTGTTAGCATGGTCATCAGGGCATGGACTCATTATAAGTGAGTTTCCTTCTTCCCTTCCTTATTACCTTTAAATTCATCAGTAGGAATTTGGAAATAGCAGACCATTTCCTCAGGATGAATTTTAGCAAATCTTATAGAACAAACATTTCCAGTTGATTCTTTTTAAAAAGAAAGATTTGTTTAAGTGGTGGATGAGATTCTTTGTAGATTAAAGAGATGTATCCTGCATACAGTAGACATTCATCAAAATCAATTGTTCTCATTTTGAAAACCATGACATTATAGGACAGCAGCTCATAATTGCACATTGTACTCTAAGGAAAGTAGGTAAACCAATGGTCACTTTAATCTTACTATTATATAAGTTAAAAACATTTAGAAAGAGGGGTGCTAGAGTGGTTCAGTTGGTTAAGTGCCCAACTTCAGATCAGGTCATGATCTCATGGCTTGTGAGTTCGAGCACCATGTGGGGCTCTGTGCTGACAGCTCAGAGCCTGGAGCCTGCTTCAAATTCTGTGTCTCCCTCTCTTTCTCTGCACCTCCCCCACTTATACTCTGTCTGTCTTTCTCTCAAAAATAAACATTAACAAATTTTTAAAAACTACTTAGAAACAGTATATTAAATATAGAAATACATGGAAATCATAGAGCTCCAAAATGCTATTTTATACAAACATAGCAATTAAAGGATGCACCACTATATATAAGGAAAATCTACAGCTAATTAGGAAGGTAATTCATAGGTCTAATCCACACTATCTAACTCCTAGTTATGCTGGTGGAGAGCGGCCTTTTTGTGAACAAATGCATGTCTGTTAGTACCAACAACAGTCACAGTCAATAAAGATTAGACTGGTTCACACGAAAATATCTTTGTACTGAGCTCTTTCAGAAAAAGGAATAAAAACAACAACAAAAAAGAAACTAATGAAACTTCTTTTTAAGCTTTGCTCCCTAGAAAACAAAAATCATATTTCCAAAATGGTGCCTTATTGTTTTGGTTGTTGAAGCACCGGACAATGCAGGTGAAAGTTATTACTCAGGTCATGACACATAAATTAAGATGTAACAGGTCAGCTATTGTATTTGTAAGAATAATGCATCAAGTTGCCTTTTTTTTCTGAACTGCTCCCACTTTCCCACTGCAACTAGTGTCTTATCTAAAAGCTATTTGCACTAGGTGTCATATCTATCTTCAACAAGGAGTTTCATCAGCCAGTTAGCATTCAAAGGAAGAAATAATATTACATTTATCGGTTTTGTTTTGTTTGTTGTTGTTTTTACAAATCAATGATATAAGACCATTTGGTAGATTTTAAAAATTATTTTTGTTCTTTGTTTGACACTGGGTGAGTCATTTCATATAATCCGGTACATTTTTAAAACAACCTACAAAAAAGACTGCACAAGGTACTAATGGTTTGTATTTCCTATAAACCATACCATATTGGGATTAATAAAGTCATATTTGATGGGAAAAGAAAGAAATGAGCTCTGGTGAAAATTATTATAACTACCCAGTTTCCCATAAGGCTAATGGCATCTATACTAAGTATAAGGTAGCTGCTTTTCTTTGCTTTCAGTCAATAAAATAGTGGGGCTTTTGCTGCAATAGGGAGAGAAACCTTCCTAATATCTTCCAAGATGTGAATGTTAAGTAAGACGGAGATTTAGGTGGGCCAATGGTTCACTAGAGCTTGATCTGGAAAGAACCTTAGGTGATCAATTCATTTCTTCCATAGTAATTATTTTTCTAATGCCCAGGTCATATTTCAGTTTTCAGAGACCCTTTTACCAATCTGGTCAGATAACTGGTAGCACAGGCACACGCTAGCACAAAAATACCATTTTCTAGACATTTGGTATTTCTTAAGTTTGAAATTCACAGGAACTAGTACAGGGGCGGAATAAGAAAATCAGCTGTGTTTATAAAGTGATAAAATGGTCTTATTTGTAAAGCAGCATAGTCAAGACCTGGAAATAGCCAGAGAACTGGCATCTCAACATTTACTTTAGCTTTTAGTTTCAACTACTTTAGTCAACCTAATTTATATTATTGCTAATGTTGCTGTGAAATAACAGTGGTTTTGTTTTGCATTTTTGTTTTTTACTTCCCTTCCAATTCACCCTCTGGTGGAGGTACTAACGAACCATGAAATGATTTATGAGAGAAAACTAGAAGAAATTAGGTTCCTGGCTAATTCCTTCACTGGGTAATTTATAAAGCCTTCTCTCTTGATCAGTGACTGGTAAATCTTGGTTGCTTTAAGAAGGACCTTGGGACATATAGGGTATGCAGAGGAGTGGACTTATATGTAAATGCATTTCCCAGACTTAAAATTCCTTCATGTCAAAGGAACATGTAGAGCAGAAAACAAAGAAATTGAAGTGTTAAGTCATTAGTCTATATGCAAGGAATCAAAAACAGTACTCTTAATGTGCTTTTTCTTCCTCACAAGACTATAGAATCCTTCAAAGCAAAGATATAACTTACTGGTGTGTCTGTCTGACACATCACCAGGATCTAACACAGAGATTAAGACCCTGTAAACTCTGAGATGACTTTCAATCAATGTATCAGTTATCTATAAAAGATGGACATGCAATAAAATGAACTGAAAGACCAATGTTGATTCAAGCCTATGTCTCCTTCTCTCACTTTGTTCATCTCCTTAATTGTATATTTATTCTGTAAATCCAAGAATACATTCTCTAGTGCCAACATGCAAAGTAACTGTAGGTTTCATTTGCTTTCTTCCAATGAATAATAAGCCAGCCATACTGGTTTCCAGTTCATTATGTGATATTCCAAAAGAGTTCACACCAAAGTGGGGCAAATGACGTGCCTAAGTGTAAGATATATATTGGTATTCAAAACACAGTACAGTTGCATTCTACTGAATCAATAAACCCAGAGATTCAGTAACTAGAGATATTAGCTTATATCATCCTCTATTCAGAATATGCTTATGCATGATCCATAGAAAAGGTTTATAATATAGTTTTAATACTTTTACTCTTAGAATGCCAAAGGTCAAGGAGTATTAGTGCTTTGTCATATAGTTTGTCATCTTATCAAATCACCAAATGGCAGAGAGAGGGATCTTTTTGCCAAGGGTATGGTGTTGGCTATATACTTGCCTTTTCTTTATTTTTTAATGTTTTTTATTTATTTCTGAGAGACAGAGAGAGAGACAGCGTGAGCAGGGGAGGGTCAGAGAGAGAGGGAGACACAGAATCTAAAGCAGGCTCCAGGTTCTGAGCTAGCTGTCAGCACAGAGCCTGACGCGGGGCTGAAACCCACAAGCCGTGAGATTATGACCTGAGCCAAAGTCGGACACTTAACCAACTGAGCCACTCAGAGGCCCCTTGTTTTTTCTTTTTTTTTAAATTGATGATATTAATTAGAAAGTTTAACCCAAAGTTTTTGGCCTAATAAATGAACTTGACTAGGAAGTAAAGAAAAAAGTCTTCAAGAATCCTGAGAAATGTTTTGCTGAGTTACATGATAGTCACCTTCATTAGTGATTACTGGACATACATATCCTGGGACCAGATTGCCATAAAATCTTGCAAAAGTTAAGGCAAAGTAAGACTTAAAATGCCAAAGTGTGTGTTTGATAGGTTCTTACTTCTGACATATCTGGAAAATTGTCACCTAATATAGTGAAACTGTCAAACAAATCATTTTAATCTGAATTCAGAGTTTTAAAATGTTAACCTGCTAGAAAAATGATTTTAAAGACACTGAAATACTCTAAGTTTGAATATGTATGTAATCTTCAGGCATGTAATCCTTAAATCTGAGAATAAATATAATGTCATATTGACAGATAGTTCAGAGTAAGAACTTTCAGCTTGTGTTACCACTAGTTAGTCCCAGAAACAATGCCTTAACATGAATCAATGCAAAACAGGTAATATTTCCTCATAGGAACACTTACCATGGGTTGAAGAGATAGTGTTTTCTCTACCAAGGACCCAGATTTATAAAGTAGTGAGTCATCAAGGAAAAAAACCAAACCAAAACAAAAATGTGACACTAAATTTCATAACATTCACGATGGCCATACTATATCCCAAAGCTATAAAATTTTGTGTGTCTAAAGCTGTAGTCATATCATACAATAGCTATGAAAAAAGTAATGTGCTAAGCATAGTGAACTGCTAAGTCATTTTGCTTTTTTTCTAAGAATTTGGAAAGACTTTAAAATTATTCTTTTTTTAAAAAAAAAATGTCCAGAGTGGTTTAATCTGGTGCCTTCTTTTTCTTTCTAATAATTTCCCTTGGGGCATTTCAAAATCCTTCCATTAACATGGAGAAGCACTTGGGAAAATAGCCTGGAGTTCTTCGCTCTTGCTTTTAGATGACAGGACTGTGCATCAATAAGATGGTGAATGACTGAATAAAGTCTCCAAGAGCTAAAATGGAAGACTAAGTGTAGCACTATGGATCCACTGCAAAGGTGAAATTCAGTTACAAAAGGTAGAAACTGCCTCTTCTTGACAAGCGGCAGATGACTTTGAGCACAGACACATTTAGGAATATTGCATAATCTATGAGTTCTCTCACTTCTGTATTTTTACTCAATAGCGACCATGTTGCATTCTTCCTATGGGATAAATGAAGGCAACTTATGCACCATCTTAAATCAGGAGGTAACCCACAGGTTATTTAGTTTCACCTTCCTTTTGAGTGCAGTTATATCATCTGCAGCAGAAAGGCTTAAATGTTTATTTTAATGGCATAACATTTCCTTCAAAAAGAATTATACTTAGAAACTCAGTATGCTAAATAGAAAAGAGTCGTGTTACTCTGGCCGGGAGCAGGAAGTAAGAAGACCATTCGTCTTTTCCAAAACCTCCTCTGACAAGGTGCAGACTCCCAGCTTCTGCAGAGCACAAAAGGAATGCCACTGTTCTCTGACATCCAGGAGTGGTGCCATGCAGTTCCGTTCACCGCTGGCAGGGGCAGGAAACTCACCTCTTACTGGGGCCACACCCACTCTGACTGGAGCAACCCTAAGACCTTCTGTGGTTTCCCTGCATCAAAAGATGCCCCCTTCACTTGTGCCTCCAGTGCTACTGATGGTCATTCGAACTTCCCACTAAAACTCTATTAGTAAGGTTTTTCTTCTCAACCCTTTCAGGAAATACTAAAGTCCTTAAATATAAAATATTTATTTTCTCAACACATGCCATGTGGGTGTGCTTTGTGTTTCTTAACCCACAACAACCAATGGCTGGCACTATTACTATTAAGCCAATTTTCATGGTTTAGAGAGGCCAGGTGAGTGCGATTCTATACTTACTGGGTGGGAAAGCTAGAATTTAAACCACATACTTTGCTTTTTACATCAACTTTGTTAAGGTTCTGTATTGCTGTATGATATAATTTTGCCAAATGTTTTATATGCACCTGAAAGAATGTGTACATCAGTCTATGCATGTTAATAATCAAGTTGACTCATTATTTTCACAGGATCTACTTCTGTGTTATTGATCTGAGGGATGAGATGAAGATTTCCATTATGACTATGCATTTGGTTATTTTGCTTTCCTTTAGTTCTGTCAATTTTTCATTAATAGAGCTTAAAGGTATGCTTTTAGGTACTTAAAGACACTTGGAAGTTGTGTTCCTAAAATTTTATACTTAAAAATATCTCTTAAAATATTATGAAATATTATGTTAGGTTTCCAAGTCTTTTCTTTGAGTCCGTGCAATTAGATGCCTAACTGATTTTTAAACAATAAATTCATTAATTACTAGGTCTTAAAAGGGGAAGACATCATTGTGTATCTCACAACAACTGACTGGAGAAACATCAGTAATGTACAAAATAAATCTTTTGAGAATAATGAGTCAGTTAGGTAGATCATTCTTTTAGTTTGCTAATGTTCAATCTTTTAGAATTTCACACATCATAATTGGTGACTACCATATTTTGTTTTGAATCTACTTTTCTCATATTTAATACTTAGTTGCCAGAGTATAGAAGTAGAGTTGCCTTTATATCAGAATAAATTCTCCAACAATTTTAGAAAAATCAGTGAGACCAATCAGGAAGGGTGCTCTTGATGTTACCAAAGGCCTCTTGATTGAAGGGAAGGTATGGATTTAGGTAAAGAGTAGCAGAGAATTAAAATATAATTAGAAGGATACAGATGGATGCTCTAATCTTATCACTGGCTAAATGTGATTAAAATAATTTAATATTTACACTCCAATTTGGAAAGAAGTTTTAGAGGAAAAGGAGGAAAGAACCAATTGATGGGAATGACATACCTCCAACTCAGTATATTGTTTTTCGAGTAAGAAGAGGGGAGAGGACAACATTCTTGTCTAGAATGTTTTAAGACCACAAGCCCTCAGTGTATAATATTCTAAGGTCTTGGAGTAATAGACAGGCTATTAAGTCAGGATCTTCTTGCTTTAATGACTGATCATGTACCAGCACTTCCATTACAAACTCATCTCTTATGAGGGAAATGCTCTGATCCATCAGTGAAGTCCTATA
>NW_027529424.1:5900126-5943017 GCF_008692635.1 Crocuta crocuta | reverse complement strand
TATATATATATATCAAACCTGAAAAACAAAGCTCAGAGTATTTAAAGATGAGATAAGCTTTCTAGTGTTTCAGTGTTATTACTTCACCCTGGTGTTCTTTAGAGTCTCTTCTGCTTTCTAGTCTAGTCTCCAAAACATATGAATTTTTTTAATGTTATTTTGAACAGAGATCAGTGGCATTACAGTTAAGTTCTTTTATCACACTTTCTGAAGGCCTGACATAATAGATTATGAGAAAGTTAAGATTTTATAGGGACATATTTACAAGGATCAAGCAACCCTACACAAGTTTTGTTTTCAATGAGGAGCTTGGAGAGTGCATTGTATTAGACAGAATTTTTAGTTATAAGATCAAGAAAATCTTTGCCTACAAAAAGAAATGATTAGGGGCCACTGGGTGGCTCAGTTGGTTAAGCATCTAACTCTTGATTTCAGTTCAGGTCACGATCTCAAGGTCCATGGGCTGGCCTAGAGCCTGCTAGGTATTCTCTTTCTCCTCTCTCTCTGACCCCCTCCACCTCTTGTGCACACGTACACTCTCTCCGTCTCAAAGTAATAAATAAGCTTAAAAAAAAAAGCCTAAAGTCCAGGAGTAGAGGTGGGCTTAGAAATAGATAGGGGGGTGAGTGGGTGGCTCAGTTGGTTAAGTGACCGACTTGAGTTCATGTCAAGATCTCACAGTTGGTGAGTTCCAGCCCTGCATCAAGCTCTGTGCTAACAGTTCAGGGCTTGGAGCCTGCTTTGGATTCCGTGTTTCCCTCTCTCTGTCTTGCTCTCCCCAACTTGCTCTCTGTCTCTCTATCTCTCTCAAAAATAAACATTAAAAAACTTTTAAAAATTAAAAAAAAATAGATGGGACCAGTGACTCATGTCATTGATATTCACATTCCCCTTGTCTTATTTTTTGTCAGAATATAGGTGCCATTTGCTCAGGCCATCTGTCTTTATAAGACTGCCACCTTGTAAGTCATGTACAAGCTAATATTAAGACTACACTTGGGGTACCTGGGATGCTCAGTTGGTTAAGCATCCGATTTCAGCTCAGGTCATGATCTCACGGTCCATGAGTTCAAGTCCTGGGTCTGGCTCTGTGCTGACAACTCAGAGGNTAACCTGCCCTCTACTTACAGGAGAAAGAAAACTCTTCAACTTCAAGTTAGAAAAATACTCAGAACGTATTCTTACACATCTAGTTTGGATCCCATGGCCATCACTGGACCAGTAACTATTTCCTGGATAATTCAGTACTTATATTGGTAACTACACTGGAGCTACCTGACTAAACTGTGAAATTCATAAGAACCCGATGGAAGGCTGTCACCCAAAGAATGAGTTAGGGTTTCCAAGGAGACAAAGCACTTTACTTGTCCCCTATTCTATATATAACTCCCTTACTTAAAATATAGTCATAAGTCCCAACTGTACCACAGGATAAAATCCAAATTCCTTCTCATGATATTTAGTCTTTATAACCCAGCCAACCTTAGTTTTCTATTGTCCTGTAAATCTCCTTTACACAGTCTATGTGGTAAAAGAACTAGTCAATCAGTCAGTGAAATCAATATTGAGTACTCACTTTCTAACTGACCCTGTTCTAGGGGCTGAAGATAAAACAGGAAGGAAGGTAATCATAATTGCTGCTCCCTATTACTGGGTATTAACTGAAGCTAATAATCTAGTGGAGGAGAAAGAATAAAATGTAAGCAAATAAATAGTAAATAATATCATGGACTGATAATTGGTACAAAGAAGTTAAAGTGGAATTATACAGCTGACCTGAAAGGGAAGCATACCACTTTCATTCAGGAAACACGCTCTAAGAAGGTCATACTGAATCAGAACCTAAATGATGAGAAAGCACAATATAGACACAAAGCTGGAAGGCAACTATCACAAGCAAAACCAATCGCAAGTACAGGCATAAACCACAATGTGCTTAGGGTCAAAAGAAAATCTGGTGTGCCTGGAGCTTTTATTAAGGAAAGTTGAGGGACATGAGGTCAGCTAAAGATAAGGTGGCTGGGTGATGTTGGGCCAGGTGGGCAACGGTCAAAAAAATAATAAAAGAGAGAAAATCTTAATATAACGAGAAGCCATTGCAATTGTTCAAATAATGACAGGGACACAATCCAGTTTAGGCTTTAGAAAGATCACGCTGGCTTCTCTGTGGAAGGTACTGCTGAACTTCAGATGAGAGTTACTGAGGGTGGAGACCAAACTTACAAAATAAAGATGGTAAAATATGATAAAAGGTGAAGCCAAAGGTATTACTACTGCACTGGATGTGATGAGTATATCCAAGTTTCATATAACATAATACTAGGTTTTTTTTGTTTTTACCTAAGCCGCTGAGTACATAGTGAAACCGGTTATTTAAGAGTAGGAAAACTGGGTCAGGAGAACCAATAGTTCCGTTTCATCCATATTATTTTAAGGGTCCTATTATACAATTAAAGGAAGGTGTTGAATTGGGATATTATATGTACACAGGGAAAAGTGTAGGCTGGATAAATCTTATCTATTCATTCAATGTATACATTTTGAGGCCTTATTGTATGCAGGTAGGCAGTGTTACAGGAATTTTTATGTAAACCAGCAAAACATACCAAAAAATACTAAAAGTTCATTGCTCATGGAGCATATAACCTATTGGAGCATGTCAATAAACAAACAAACAAACAAACATACATACAAGTCAATATAAATGTGTCATATAACAGGAACAGTAAAGACTAGAGAAGAGGAAGATACAGGCAAGTGGGACCAGGCATTTCAAAGGAGATATGATTTTAACGAAATGACATTTGAGCAAAAGCTTGAAGGTAGTTAGAATTAGCCATGTGGAACTGGAATGAAAGATACATTTTGTGGATGATTCAGGATACTGTTGATTTTTCAAGAGTAATTTCAATTAAATGGTGTGGAGAAAGTCAACCATAGGGGAAAAAAGGAAGAAGACAGACACAGATGGCCTACGGAAATCATCGAAGTATTTTATTGTGAAGAACATAGTAACTGGTATATCATGGAAGAGCAAGATCAAGGGTGGCTTAGTGTTTTTTTAAGGTAGGTAATATTAAGAAATATTTGTATATCAATGGATTTAATGGTTAGAAGTAGAGATACAAATGACACAGGAGAGTCAGAGGAAACTGCAGGAAGAAAGCCCTAGGAAAGATGACAGAAAGAAATCTAAGGAATGAGTCTAGAGGTGAGATTTGCATTTAAGCAGAAAGATTTCTTTCACCTTGACAGAAAGGACGATAGTGTGCGGCTAGAATGCAGTTAAGCTATATTCTATTTTAAGATAAGATAGTTCTTATCGGCTGATTCTATTTTCTCTAAGAAGTATGCAGAGAAGTCATTAGCTGAGAATAGAGTGTTTGATAGGAGGCTAGGTGTGAAATGGGCATGCTGGAAAGGGAAAAAATGAATTTACTAGCAATATTATCTTTTAATGTTGTATGCCAAATGGATATCTGGGTCCAGAAGTTTGTCCAATTGAAGTTTTTGTTCAGAAATTTACCTATTAACAATAGTTGTATGATTTTCCTTCCACAAAGTTGTGCTCATGTGTAAGTATAGATAAGGGCATCCTTGAATTTAACCTGGGATGGGATTTTGCCAGTGAATAAGAAAGAGAGAATGATGTAAATGTGTTAACATTTGACTAGGGAGTCTTATTCATGATAGATAATGGCTTATAGGCTTTATAAAAAGAGCCTAGAAGAGTAAGGGATAGTGAAATAAATTCTGGTCATGATGCAGTTAGAAGAATGTTGGCGTGGAGAAATAATCCATGAGCTAAAAGGGGAGGATATGGTAGTTTGGGAGTGAATTATCTGAAAACACTGGATGGTGGATTTAGGAATGGATGGAAAGATAATACAGGATCTAAGGAAAACAAGCATATAAAAGACACAAGTTGGGAGAGTTGATGTCTCCATGAATTATGAAAGTAGGAAAATTGCTTGTAATAAGGTTATCAATTAATGGAGGAACATTCCCAAAGATTGACAGATGACAGCCACGATGAATGGTAAAGTAAAGAAGAGTCTGGCACCAGAAAAGTTGAAGGAGCTGGGTATTGAAAGAAAGAATGGAAATTTTGGAAAGGAGGTAAAAGTGAGAAATGGAATCTGATGATAGGATGCACAGACGAATGTATGTGAACAGATTCTTTTTTCTATGTATGTTCTGGGTGGCCTGGACTTGTGTCAGGGATTGAGGTAAATGAAGAATATAACCATGGGACTAGCCTAGAGCAATCAGTAATTGAACACCTCCTGGTGCCTATCTCAGCAGCTACTAGAAATATGGCCACTTGGAGATCTCCCTGACAGAAAATCTCAGAGAGACTGCTCATGTTGCTGAGAGTGTTCCTGCCTTGTCCTGGGGTATCTTTGTCTCACCTACAGCTAGCATGGATGTGACTGCTACACGCATTCACTACAGACTGGTTTTATGCATTCCATTGCTTTTACTTATGATTCTTAATTATCTATCTCCTTCTATCTCTATCCTCTTCCTTTCTATTTTCCTTCTCTAGTCTTTTTCTTCCTTCTTTCCATCTCTAATTCTCTTTTTGGTGAATTCCTACTTAAGATCAAACTTAAACATCACCGCCCTTTGTGATTTCTTTATTTTTTGTAAACTTATTTATTTTTGAGAGAGGGAGAAGGAAAGGAGAGGGAGAGGGAGGGAGGGAGGGAAGAAGGGTGAGAGAGAGAGAGAGAGAGAGAGAGAGAGAGAGAGAATGTCAAGCAGACTTCATGTGGTCAGCACAGAGCCTGATGTTGGGCTCAAACTCAGAAACCATGAGATTATGACCTGAGCCAAAACCAAGAGTCAGATGCTTAACCAACTTCCCAGGTGCCCCCGCTTCTGTGATTTCTAATCAAGGTTTTCAATACACCTTCTCCCTATCCACAGAGTTAACTATTCCTTTACCTGGATGCTGATGGTCTTTGTTCATGTTGCTCTTTTGACTTGTAATTTACATATATACATATATATGTTGTGTATTACATAAATACGTATAAATTTACATAATTTAATGTCTTAAATTTATATAATTTAATATGTTTTAATGTGTATTTATATATAACATTTATATAATGTGTATTTATATATAATTTATTACATATACCTATATTAGAATAACTTATTTCTGACTGTGCAGCTTCCCTATCCTGTCTTCTTGACTCTCCTGTTATTTATGACCATCATGTTGAATTCCACACCCATCCTTTCTTTGCTTTACTTTCTGTGTAGTTTCATACACCTGTAAGGATTCTTAAATATTTTTTCTTATTTTTCATTTTATTTATGTTACACGTGTTTGTGCAAAGTCTTAAGATCCTACATTTACCTTTTAATATTATATTGCTAGGATCCATCTATTTTTGTTTCTATTAGAGTATATGTGAATATACTGCTGTTACAAAATCCAATCTCTATTTTATAGATCTTGAGTTCTTTACTTTTTTTCTCCTTGCATATATCCCATGGTAAATACATGCCAGTGTTTTCCTCCGGTACAAAGGAGAGGTAAAATTAAGGAGTCATAAAATATATGAATGCTCAAGTAAATTAAAAAATAAAACTACAAATGGACTGAAGAGTGTCATGATCCAGATGTTAAGATTACTACTATGTATGTACCCAAGTTGCACAAAACTTCTGATAAACAAACACTTTTCTCCTCCTTTCCTAAAACTGAGCTCCTGTTTAACTCCATGAAACAGTCATATGCCCAGGAAAAAGTAGTGTGATGGGAAGATCAAAATCTCTCAGTCGGCTGAAGCTGGTTTGGAATCCTGTTTTCTACGTAACTAGAACGGCAGTAAATCTTACTGTGTAACAGCATGGGCTCTGGGGACAGAAATACTGGCTTTAAATCTCTTCTTGATCATTTCCTAACTGGTGACCATTAGCGAGCATCTCAGCTGTTGTTGACACAGTTGCCCTATCTGTAAAATGGAGATTAAATAATTAGGTCCAGCAAGGAAAACAAAACAGTCACTATACTGTTTATGGGAATAGAACTGTTTAATACAGGGGGAGGAATGCAGATCTAGATAAGAAGGCTAGAGCTTCAGAGCCAGAGAGAGAGCCCCAAAGGACTTCAGTCCGATGTACTGACCAGCACCAGATGGAAAAGTCAAAATTCACAAAAAAGTATGAGACTCCATGGCATCAGCCCTGACAAGTGTAAAGAAGGAGCTCACAGAAATCTGAGAAAACGCCAATACCTGGCCGCCGCCACAATTCCATAACAGAAGTTTGAGAAGACATCTGATATGCCAAAGTGTGTAGAGATGTCTGAAAAAAGGCTGCATTTGCCTACCACTGTCTCCTAAGATGAAGGGACTCTCCTCTCTCTTTTTCTCCAAATCTCTTTTTCTTCTCATTGGAAAATGTGAGCCAGAACCCTCCAGAGGAAAGGATTATGGGAAACAGACAGTGCTTGGTTTCTCTTTTGTAATGGGAATGGCATCTTAAAGGTAGAAGGCAATGTTGGTAGATGACAATCTATGACTTGTACTTACTTCCTACCTCATAAAGCTGAAAAAATGAAATGACATAATGAGGATGATAGACTCACAATAACAACTGGCTCAAATAATACATTCAGTACATACAACCATTATTTTACGAATGGCATGGCCAAGGTAAGTTACTTCGCAACTTGCATGTACTGTTTTCTCTCTCTCGATGTACGATCCAGAGGATGGGGAAGGGGCACCTGGGATGCTCGTCTTTGAGGTTTAGGTGGGAGCCAAGACTGTGCCTGGGCACGGAAGGCACTTAACGTGATAGCACACAGAGCCGGCACAGGTGATCCACAGTGCCGAGGTTATAATATTCTGTGTAGTAAGGAGAGTAACATGTACCTATGGACTTGAATGTTAGGATAAACTATTATTTTACAAAGGAACAAAACGAGGTCTGGAGGTGCAGTGAGGATGTGGTTTAAAGTTACAATTGTGGAGCCAAAATATTGGGTTAAAATCCCAGATTTGACACTTACTAGGAGCGTAACCGTGGGCTATTTATTTAGGCTGTCTCTGCCTCTGTGACTGGGAGAGGTTCATACCAACCCCCTCATAGAATTATGCTGCAAATTAAATTAAGGAACATATTTAAGATCTTTAAGAGTCTCTGGCATATAAAATTCAATAAACATCTTTTATTATCATAATTATTATTAATTTCTAGGATGAGCTGAAATTACAGAAATAAGCACCCTTGCCACAATATACACAGACTACACAACAGAAGAATTATATTCACTAGGGACGATCCATTATGGCTGGTGATTACAGTCATCCATTCTGTGCAAGATTCCTGAATGTAATGGGGGGAGAAAGATTTGGAAGCAGATGGTTCAGTAGGATGAATAACAAAAGTAGAGAGAAAGGGTAATGGAGACAAAAAGATGAAATGTCTGAGTTGCCAGAGCAAAAGTATTCACTATTCACGGTGGGAGAAACAGCTACATGAAGAGGGTTACACAGCTTCTCTTCTATCACTAATCCTGCCACTGATTATTGAATGATAATGACTCCCATATCAGTGAGGTCTGGTTGTGTGACTGATGAGATAATTTCCATTTTTTACTTGCTTTCCTATCATCTGCATGGGAGCTCCCAATTATTTATGACCAACTCAATGTTTCTCTGTTCCTAAGCACACATAAAGATCTATAATGACATTTAAAAAGAAAAACGTTACATTATTCAAGGACAATGGAATAATGCGAGAACAGAACAGATATAGAGGTATAGTTATAGATACACATAGATTTAATCTACCTTCTTCGTCTACCACTGTCTATAGGATTCCCGCTCCCCACCCCAACAGTTCAGCCAATATAGATTCTGGGCTATTCCAAGCATAAAATTTGCTTGTGGGTACTCTGAATACTTTGAATATACTCAAAATATAAATGTTATTTCTAAATGGACCAAGATGCCGATGGAACCAGAAAGGGCAAGCAGAGTTTTAGAGAAAAAAAATAGAGATATCTCACACTCACAAGACTTCTGTGACATTTATATTACTATCAAGCCATCATTATTAATGTTATTCTCATTTGCCTGAGTTCTCCACCTTGCAATCTCATTATTATGAAATACTAGAGTTATAAATTATAATAATACAGTGATAAGCTTTAGTTATATAATTATAAAATTAACCAGTACTTCAAAGAAAATATCTTTATGGAAAAACATAGAGATGAAAATGGGGAACTTGAACATCAGACCTAGAACATACTCTAAAAAGGAAACAAAATGCCTGCTTTCTTAAACTGAGTTCTTTAAATAAATGGAGATTTTATGAAGGAGGGGAAAAAATGAACAGAGAATAATATACAGTTAATTAAGGTAATATTGTTTATAGTTAAAAACATTAAGTAGTCTTTAGACAATAATTTACTCCTACCATTTACACATTAGGTTTAATACACAACCTAACCATTTAAGATATATGATGATTTGCATAATTGAAAAGCTATGTTCAAATTCTATTTAAGAATTTTATTAAGTTTTCAGAATTGGAAGCTCCTTCCTAACTTGCCAATTACTGCATTTTCTCTCATCTTTGTGATTGTCAATGTCAAATTTAAGGAAGAATTATTTGCCTTTATACTATTAGCTTATTTTTAATGTTTTATTTATTTATTCATTTAATTTTAAACATTTCTAATCAAAATACCTTTTAAGGTAAGTATAAATAAAATAAAATATCACTATTTCTCTCCGTAGTGATATATATTCTATTGGTACTTACACATAAGAAAATTTTTGTATTAATGTGGTTGGGTATTGTAGGTTAGCTTTCTTATTTAATGGCTAATAGTTTTTGCCTGACGTTCTAGTGGCAATTTATTAGTAACAACATTTTCTTCATTATCATTCCTGAATAAGTGGTTTTTTATTGTGGTAAAATATACAAAACACAAATCTACCATATTAATAATTTTTAAATATATGCTTTGATTGCATTAAGTGCATTCACATTCTTGTACAACCAACAACAATTACCATCCATCTCCAGCACTTTTTTCATGTTCCTACACTTGAACTGCACACTCTTTCGACACTAACTCCCCATTCCACCCTTTCCCTTGTCCTTGGAAACCACCAATGCACCCTCTATCTCTAAGAATTTGACTACCCTAGGCAGCTCATACAAGTGGAACCATAAGATATTTACCCTTTTGTGCCTGGCTTATTTCACTTAGCATAAGGTCATCAAGCTGCATCCATGTTGAAGCACAGGTCAGAATGTCAGTCCTTCTTAAGGTGGAATAATATCTTTTTTTTTTTTTTAACGTTTATTCATTTTTGAGAGACAGAGAGAGACAGAGAGAGAGAGAGACATGGCATGAGAGTGGGGGGAGGGGCAGAGAAAGTGGGAGACACAGAATTTGAAGCAGGCTCCAGGCTCTAAGCTATTCTGCACAGAGCCCAAAGTGGGGCTCAAACCCACAAACTGTGAGATCATGACCTGAGCTGCAGTCAGACGCTTAACCAACTGAGCTGACCAGGTGCCCCAAGGCTGAATAATATTCTGATGTATGGATAGAACGAATTTTGTTTATTTGTCCATCAATGGGCATTTGGGTTGTTTCTACCTCTTGGCTATTATAAATAATCTGTCTACAAACATTGGTGGGAAAAGAAATGAGTCTCTGCTTTCACTTCTTTTGAGTATATATGCAGAAGTAAATTACTGGTTGATACAGTGTGATTCTGTGCTGTGTTTTTGAGAAGCCACCATCCTATTTTCCCAAAGGCTGTGCCATTTTACATTCCTACCAGCAATACACAAAAATTTCCCTAATTTTTCCATAATGATTAGTGATATTGAACATCCTTTCATGTGCTTTATAAAATTTATATACCTACATTGGAGAAATGTCTATTCAAATGCAGTGCTATTTTTAAATGAAACATATTTACAACCTATGATACAAAACCAAGTAAATGCAGTTTCTAACAGGCAGTGAAATGGCAATCATTTTAAACAAAATTGAACTTAATGAGACCACTTATCCAAAAGTCTAAATATTTTTAGATTCATAAAAAATTATACTTTTCCTGCCATTTTTGTTTAAAATGGAATTTGTAATAAAGTATTATGTGACTAAATTGATTTTGAGAAACATTTAATGATACATAAAAGTAATCAATTTATATTGATAAATGAAAATATTCAAATTTAAAATGGAAATATGGTGTGGTCCAAATTCTATGAAGAACAGTTACCAAAAAATATGCTAGGTACCCATGAACTAAAACTACACAACAAGTCACCTCAGTGGCTCAGTCAGTTGAGTGTCTGACTTTTGATTTAGGCTCAGGTCATGATCTCAGGGTCATGGGATCAAATCCCACATTGGGCTCTGTGCTGAGCATGCAGCCTGCTTAACATTCTCTCTCTCTCTCTCTCTCAACCTTATCCCCTTTCCCTCATTCATGGTCTTTCACTCTCTACAAAAAATAAAAATACCAAATAAATAAAAACTAAATAACAAGTTAAAAATTATTTACAACTAACGTGTAGTGTCAATGTCAAATATTAAACTCATAAGATATAAAGTTTAGGTAGAGGGTAATGTTTAGCTTTAAATGCATTTTTTTCTCTTAAAATGAAAAGGAGTTCCTTGGATTTTCTGTTTCATTTATCAACTGTGAATTAACAAAGTCCTTGCAATTCAGTGTCTTAGAAATGTTCCAGCTCTGTCTTCAGTTACCTGTAGAGAGTGGTGCTCCTATCTCTTCAATAGAAAGTGGCAGGTAATCTGCATAATCAATACTTATTCTGAATCAATGCTTTTCATCACAGAGCTGAAGTCCCAAGACACCAAAATCACCCCAATTACAAGAAAAGTAAGCATCTTCAAGGAGACACTGGATACTAGTGCTTCTTACTTGGGGTAGATAATGGGCATGATACAAGCCCATAAGAAGTCATCTAAAATTTGAAGATTAGTAATGCATTGCTAAAGATGGAGAGTATGTCAGCTTGAGTGTGGACCTCATGGAAAACACTGGGGCACATGGAACTCACAGATTCTTCTCCACAGACCTCACCAAGCATTCACGAGAAAGACTTGCCTCACTGGCAAGCCTATGGGAGACAAACAGCAGCAACTGCAAGGAAAGTATAAAGCCCTATTTATACCCATATTCACTAAGCCCCTTATAGAACAGAAGACTTAGGCCACTGGAAAGAACATGGTAGCTCAGAGGTACCTTGCATCTTGGGTGCAAGTATGTACAAGGAACTCTTAGCTTACCATTTCCTTTTCTTTCTACTCTCACAGTTAGGCAATTATGGCTTCCCTACATAGGCAAGGGTAGTGGTTTATTGGTCTAAGGTATCTGAGAGAGAATATAACAGCATCATTGACATTTCCTTGATCTTTGAATGTTTTAATCTTTTCTTACTTTCCTATCCTCCTCACGTTAGGCCATGAGGAGTGAATTGGCCTCAGACACTTAGATACCCATTCTTATCAATTTGTGTTCCACAATATATGAAAATACTAACAATTCAGTTAGATTGATTTCTGACGATATGAAATCCTACAGTGAGAAGAACATAATATTGGTTCATACCAGCTTGCACTCAATCAATTGGGTGCAATTTCATTTTGTTTCTTTATTGGTTACTAGGCTACACATGGTATATTAAACTTTCTGACAATAAGCACCCTCATCTGAAATACTGAAATAATTCTATCACTATAATGTATGTATTTATATATTTACTTTTTAGGAAAACATCTACCATAATATCTGGCCTATAATAAGCTGGTAAGTCAACTCAAGTTCTTTTTTTAATTTCTTTTTTTACATTTATTTATTTTTGAGAGACAGAGTGAGACAGAGCATGAGCGGGGGAGTGGTAGAGAGAGACGGAGACATAGAATCCGAAGCCAGGCTCTCTGAGCTATCTAGCACAGAGCCTGATGCAGGGCTCGGATCCATGAACTGTGAGATCATGACCTGAGCCGAAGTTGGATGTTAAACCAACTGAGCCACTCAGGTGCCCCTTTTTTAATTTTTATTTTTTTTACATTTAAGGTCAACTCAAGTTCTATCAAACCCTAAGCAGAAATTTCTTATTGCCTTCATAAAATTCATATTTGGGAATTCTGTATAGCCCATCTAAAGAAGTTTTAGTGATCAAAACCTCATATTCTTTAAAAATAAACAAATAAGAACCAAGATGACTAGGTTACCTACTGTGTCTAGCTGCAGTACAAGATTGTATCTGTAGCATGTACTTTGGTGTGCTCTGTCCAATTTGATTTAAATAACTCAGGTGAAGAGCCTCCCCGTGGAGACTCATCCATGTCTTAACAGATCTCACTACTGCATAATTGTTCCTACGATTCTGCCTAGATTTCCCTTTGCTCGATTTTGTCTCATCACTCCTCATTAAAACCACAAGACACAAGCAATAATAAGAATGAGAAGGCAGCTTGATAGTTACTCATTTTAATTTTAGACATTTCCACATTGTCACGGCTTTCATTTTTATTTAGAACCACTACTGGAAACACAACTTCAAATATTTCACTAAATGAAAATATAGAGTTTTCCAGTGGTTAGCTGACCCCAATTTAGTTTTTCCTTCCTTTAACAAAAGGAAGAGACTGTCTGAAGTATACCTCTGGATGCCTGCAAATATTTTCAATGCTTAACTCTAATGCAGAAGTATTGATTTTCTTAGATCCGGTAATCTACAAAAAAAAAAGTGTTTTCTTTGTGATTTGGCAGAGAATATAGTTTAATTTTATAACCATCCTGTGTGATCCACATCTGTCATGCTACTCAGACCTTTTTTATTGTGCATTTACAAGGTGAAGGTCATTGTTGTCTCTGTGGGATACAAAGCCCTTGATTCATGGCTTAGAAACTTCAAGGTTTCATTTCTTGCAATGTATTGTATATTGCCTGTAGAGTAGTCACAACAGTGTATTCAGTTTACACTGAGGTTGGCATCTTGAATGATGGTTCTTATCATAGATGAGCATACAGTGAGAATGTCATATGAACCTACTGTCAATTACCAAATTGTTTAAAAAACATCTGCATATGCACAACTTGATTTTAATCTCCTTATAGGAAGACGGTATTACAGAAAGAACAAAGAAAAAGGTTCATAACTCCTACTTGCCTTTCATTAAGGATTCAATCTTTTCTTTATAGCATGATTCTCACTGAAGCAATATAACCATTTACACCTTTAAGGATTTTTCCAACTCTTCTCCTCCACAAAACCTCCTTCTATGCTAATTGTCATGTACTTTAAGAACAACAAGCATCGTCTCTTACATAGGAGGCTGCATAATGCTAATTAGTTGATTTCTGGTAATAAGTTTTGTAATGACATTACAGTGACTTCTATGTGTCATGGCTTCCAGTTAAAAGAATGGGTGGAAACTCAGTTACCAATTGTTTTATTACTTTAGTCTCAGATACTCTTCTCCTAATTTTCTTCAGGGAAATGGCCACCTGATCTCTCCTCAAAGCCTGCTTTTGTGAATACTTCCTCCAGAAAGTCTTTCCCCCCAAAATGGTTTACTTCCACTAATACTGAAACATTTCCCTTTCTGTACAGTGTATATTTTGCTATTATTGTAATCATTTTTGGAAGAATGGACTCTAATTTTGTGTTTCATTCACCTTCTTATTTGCAGCATAAATAGAACATCCAGTGCATGGCAGATTCTCAATAAAATGAATAAATTTAAATTCCAACTTGGTAGTCATAGTAAAATTCATAGATCAAGAAAACTCCTGGTAGTTAAAATAATTTGGTTCCAATGAGATATTACTGAAATATATTCCCTTAATAAAACAAAATTTTGTATTATCCCAGCATTCCTGGCTCCAAGTAGCGCCTAATAAAGACTAAAGTGAAGTACTCCCCTGACGCCACCCCATAATTCAGTTTGTTCATTTACCCTGATGATTCTTGGATCTATTTTAGGATGCTATGCTTACTGAGTGGTTTGTTAATTTGAATGAGTTTTAGCTTGTTCACTTTTTGTGTAAATATTAATTCAGCATGGATTTTAACTGCATTTTAAGTACTTAAGCTCTAGTCCAGCAAGAACAGTGAACCATGATCACTGGCGATCATGGGGAGCAAGGCAGAAAGCAGAGTGCGGGGTACAGTAGAGCAGATGCATCTGACTGAAACTGGATCCATCAGTAGGCTTCCGGGGATCCCCAAATCCCTGCTATTGTGTGAAAAAGATTTCCACAGATTATGCAAAAATTTCTAAGAACTACTATCACAAAACCAAATACCTCATGAAATTTTCCATATATCACATTCCCACAGCCACTTGAAGATTATTTGAATATTTTCAATTCCCATAGAATCTCATGATTAGATCTGCTAAAGAGGAAAGATCAGGGAAAACATTTTGTAGAAATATTTGATGTGTTAGATTTAATTTACTATAAAAAAGTTAACAGAGAATTTCTATATCTAGAACTACCGAGACACCCTATTGTTTCCACCAACATCTGTAAAAAGATCATCCTATTCCAGTAAAATCTTTTTTTAAAATTTTTTTTAATGTTTACTTTTGAGAGAGAGCATGAGCAGGGGAGGGGCAGAGAGAGAGGGAGATACAGAATCCAAAGCAGGCTCCAGGCTGTCAGCTCAGAGCCTGACGTGGGGCTTGAACCCATGAACTGTAAGATCATGACCTGAGCCGAAGTCGGACACTTAACCGACTGAGCCACCCAGGTGCCCCCAATTCCCATAAAATCTTGACATGTTATTGTCCAAAGTCAATTGACACTCTACTCCATTAATTTATGTTAGTTTCTATCCAACATCACACACTGTCTTGAATAGTGCAGCTTTATAGCAAATCTTGAACTCCAGTTTCCTTTCTCCTTTGCAAAATTACTTTGGCTATTCTACGTCCTCTGTATTTCCAAATACATTTTAGATTCAGCCTGACACTTTCCACAAAAAAGCTACTGAGATTTTTATTGGGAAGGCATTAGATCTCTCCATGTACTTGGAATTAATATCTTAAAATAAGTGGTCATGGTATATCTCCCCATGTATTTAGATACTCTACAATTTCTAGCAACAATTCTTTGCAATTTTCTTTGTACAAGTTTTGCATCACATTTATTTTTGTAAGCTTATTTCATGAAATTGGATGACATTGTAAATAATGCTACATTTTAAAATTTATTTTCAGCTGTTTGTTGCTAATGTACAGAAATATAACTGACTTTTGTATACTAATCTTGAAACTGCTAAATATCCTTTCTAATGTCTTTTTTTTTTTTTTTAATTTGTATTTATTTCTAGGAGAGAGAGAGACAGTGTGAGCAGGGGACGGTCAGAGAGAGAGGGAGCCACAGAATATGAAACAGGCTCCAGGCTCTGAGCTGGCAGTCAGCACAGAGCCTGACACGGGGCTCGAACCCACAACCGCGAGATCATGACCTAAGCGAAAGCCGGATGCTTAACCAACTAAGCCACCCAGGCGCCCCACTAATGTCTCTTTTAAAAAAAAAAAAAAACCACTTAGAATTGACTATGTACATAATTATTATGTCCATGAAAACATTATTTCTTTTTTTATTTTCTAATATGCACCTTTTTTTCCCCCACTTTCCCCCTTTTTATTCTGCCTTATTCTTCTGGCTGGGGCACTCAGATTTTATTGAATAAAAAGCATGGGGGTGGATATCTTATCCTTATGTCTGACTTAAAATATGATGTTATTTCTGGCTTTATTATCCATTCCTTTTACCAGGGTTAGAAAGCTCCCATCCATTTTAATTTTCTGTGGGTTTTATAAAGAATGAATGCAGAATTTTGTCAAATGATTTTTTTGCACTATTCAGATGATCTCATGATTTTTCTCCATTATTGTGTTAATATGAAGAATTATGTTGATGAGTTTTAAATGTTAAACCTAACTTTGCATTCCTGACATAATCTCTACTTAGTCATGATGTATCATTCTTTTTTACACTTGACTAAATTTGATTTCCTCATACTTACTCAAGAAAATGTACATCTTTGTTCATGAAGGATATAAGTCTGTAGTTTTCTTACCATCTATTTATTAATTCATTCTTATTATTTTGGTAAATGTTTATTTGTTGAGAGAGAGAGAAGAGAGAGAAGAGAAGAGAAGAGAAGAGAAGAGAAGAGAAGAGAAGAGAAGAGAAGAGAAGAAGAGAAGAGAAGAGAAGGGAGAAGAGAAGAGAAGAGGAGGAGAGAAGAGCAGGGAATGGGCAGAGAAAGAGGCAGAGAGAGAATCCCAACCAGGCTCTGTACTGTTGGTGCAGAGCCAAGACAGGGATCCATCCCATGAACCTTGAGATTATGACCTGAGCTGAAATCAAGAGTTGGATGCTTAGCCAACTAAGCCACACAGGTGTCTCATCTTCTCTTTTATAATAGCTGGCCGGCCATGATGAGGGCATTACTGTTGTCATAAAATGAGTGTTTCCTCTTCTTCTATTTTCTGAAAGAGTTTACATAGAATTTTTTTTTTTCTTAAATATTTGATAGAGTTTTCCAGTAAAACCATATGGGCTCTGATTTCTCTTTGTGGCAAGATTTTCAATTGCTGTCATACATAGATGACTATGTATGACATTCTGTATGATGCAGATTATGTCTGCATTCCTGAATAAATTCATGTCTTCCAAATAATCTGGCTTTTTCATTTATTTTAAATTTACTGCCTTGAAGTTGTTCAAAATATTTTCTTACTGTTATACAAATAGGTACTGTACGTACTGTAATGATATTCCCACACTCATTCTTTATATTGTTAATTTGTGTCTTTGCCCTGTTTAACCAGAAAGTCATTAATGTTATTAATATTTTCAGATAAGCTTGTTATTTCATTTCCTTTCTTCCTTGCTTCTCCACTTCCATAGTTTTTAAGTTTCTACTTATTTTCTTTTTTCTATTTACCTTGATTTCATTTGCTCTTCTTTTTGTACTTTTTAAAGATGGAAAGCCAGTTTGTTGAGTATAGCCTTTTGTCATTTTTCTAAGATGAGCTTTTAAAGTTATATATTTCTCTCCAATCAGTGTTTTGGTTGAATTCCACAAGTTTGATATATTTTATTTTTATTCAGTTCAAAATAATTTTATTTTTTTTTCTTAAATAGTTTATTGTCAACTTGTTTTCCATATAACACTCAGTGCTCAAATTCAAAATAATTTTAAACTTCTGTTTTAACTACTTCCTTGCCTATGGGTTATTTTGGAGTATGTTAGAAAATTTCCCCAAATCTTTCTTATTATTTCTAATTTATTTCCATTGTGATAATAGTGGATAATAATGTGTATGATCTCAGTAATTTCAAATGTATTGAGATTTCTTTTATGGTTAAAATTGTAGTCTAGCTTTGTGAATGTCTAATATGCCCTTAAAAATAATTTCTACTGTGTTTTTATTGTGTGGATTCCTCTATGGGAACCAATTTAGTAGGTGTTTTCTAAATGTGCTGTATCCATATTGATTCTTATCTGTTTTTCTATCACTTACTGAGACAGTAATAATAAGGATTTGTTTACTTATCATTTTAGTTTTATTAGTATGACTCAGTGTAGGTTGAAATGCTGCTAATAGGGTACATGGAAATACATATATTTAACGTGTATATAGTATACTATAACACAGTGTGTGTGTATATATGTACACATTTACAGTATATTTCAAGAGAGATACTATGATTTTTGTCACCAATAAAATCCATAAGATTGGTAATTATATTATTATGAGAGTTAAAAATAGAATAACTTATACAAAGCAATTCAAGCATTGTCTGCTAATCCAGCAATAAAAGTAATAATGATAAATATTAGGAATTATTATATTTATTATTTACAATGAATATTTCTTGAGCCACCTTTTCCCTCTATTGCACTAAAACATTGAAACAATTTATATATTGGTTTGATTGGATATAAATATGGAATCAAATCTATAAATACCATTATTATTGCACAGATATTTTTTAAGAAAGTGAGACTGGAATAGTGAAAAATGTATAATCCAATATACTTTGACATAGACCAAATGTAAATTAATGCAAGGTGAGTTTTGTGGCTGGGAACAAATAATAAAAGCAAATCAAGATAGATTAGGTAAATATAATGATTGGAGTAAATATATTATTTTGTTTCAGCTGAGCCTATTTAAATATATAAAAAAAAATATGTGATAGCTGTATAATAGTTCAAGGATAGAGACAAAGCATCCAGATATCCTAAAATACAGAAATTGTGAAGTTATCTCTATTTATGTACAACTGTTTTTCAAAGTTTTCTGCACAAGAAGATCCTTGGATTTTTCTTTCTCAATATAATATGTTGCCATTTTTCTATGGAGAACTGAAAATCACTAAGCATGGCTTTAGAGAACAGTTATCATAAAACATCATTCAAAGTCTGAAAGTCATGTTTTGCATACTGTCTCATCTCCTCACTACTTCATAACACTCTAATTACCTGAATCTTCAGGGGTGCCTGGGTGGCTAGTCATTTAAACATCCGACTAGAGCTCAGGTCATGATATCACTATTCCCAAGTTTGAGCCCCGCATTGGCTCTGTGCTGACAGCTTAGATCCTGGAGCCTGTTTCAGATTCTGTGTCTCCCTCTCTGTTTCTGCCCCTCCCTCACTCATGCTCTGTCTCTCTCTCAAAAATAAATAAACATTAAAAACATTAAAAAAGAATATGCAATCTTCTGCAATAATTACTTCTCTTCTACCCATAGCATTTCCAAAGTTCTGGAGGTAGTCTCCTGATTTTTTTTTTTTAACTAAATCAAGAATAATCAAGAATAAACACTGACGGTAAATATATATTACATAAGCATATATTAATGATTAAGGATTATTCCCTGCTTTTTACTTATAATCAGTAAATGGCTATTAGATAGAAGAAACTAATCATGTTTTTCCCCAGCTACTGTGTATATGTTTTGTTAGTTATCATAGACAAATATTTGGTACTAAAAAAGAAATGCAATAATATTTGTTCATTTAATATTTTACTATTAGTTCATCTAAGTAGTAATATATTTTAAGTTACATCACTGAGAGCTATTATTTGATTCATTGATTACACTCTCTGGTTGCCCGTTTGAACTGTCAATAATTTGTGTGATTGGGAAAGTGTAATGCTTTTGAAGAGGTGCTTAATTTTTAGCCACCATGGATGTTTGCTATTCTGTATGGAAAGTACCTCTTAACTAAACATGCATATGAGACACCAACAGAGAACAGAAAATAATTCATGAGCCTCTCTAGCAGAAAACCAAAACCCACCTGACCAAGGGGCATTCAGAAAATTCATAAAAATTAGTTTGCATTTAAGCAAATGATGTACATATCTATATCCTGGTGATATGATCCCTTATCAATAGGGTAAAAAGATTTATACTTTTAAAGAAACATGTCATTATTCCCAAATTTGTTATTAGCCATTCATGTAATAAAAATAGATGAATTTGTTTTTAACTCAGAGAAATGACAGATTGGCCCTGATATTTAATGTTCTTAAAGCAAAAAGCTAACTGCACATTAAAATGAAAGATTACAGCAACTATAGTTATTCTAACAATATAAAAAATAAAACAAAACAAAATAGCACATAGCCAGTGGAAGAAAAGTAGAAGTAAAGTAAAAAGTGTAACTATTTCTAAAGCACCAATAATATAACTCTAGACAGGTGAGGACCCAACCATGAAACTAAGGAAAAACAGATCTAAGTAACTGACAAGTAAAATCTTTTTAGTTGCGAGTTTGGCGTAAGAAATAATATGAGTTATACATGTTTTGGACTTTAAGGGTTATCTAACCCAACAGTGCACAAAAGTAAACAATGAATTCTTTTTGTTGTCTCAGTATTTGTGTGTGCACATATTAAAAGTACGGGCACATTTTAACATTTCATTTTGATAATGTGGATTTCAGGGGGAGAAGTGAGGAATATGGCTTTCTGCCCTCCTTTAAGAACTAGGATGTGCTTCTTAGAGATCTGATGGCCCATCTCTTCTGAGCAGTTTCAGGAAGAATGGAGATATTGTGCACAAACACAGAGCACCATGCATGTGATTTTTTAAAGGCAGTTACCCACAGTTAGTGGCACTAAAATAAGAAATTCTCAGGAAGTCTTGTGTGAAATTTTTGAATAAGACTGCATCAACCTGTACTGAAAATACTGTATCTTAGTTATCACCTGGGAAAAGTCAGTTTTTAGAGTAAAAGAGGCAGACAAGGAGAGTCTAAGCCCTGCAACTATGACGCTTACTCTGTATTAGTGCGGCAGAAGACAAGTGTGTCCTCTACTCACTCGTAGGCAGATGGGCAATGCAGGGCTTCAAGTTTGGAGAGGATCAAGAAACCACAGCAGGTAACAGGAATATGATCTTCAGTGTAAGGACCAAGGATTATTTCAAGCTATAAAAACTAGATCAGAAGTAGAAGATCTGGTGACCACATGGAAGCCCAGTATATCAAAATAGAGCATGGTTTCAAGGTCAGGGATAGTTCCAAGTTGCTGCTGCTGACCGGGCTGCATTCCACTTAGTTCACTGTCTTTTCCATCTGGACAGAATTCATTCTGGAAGGAGGGACTGGGAAGGAGAAAGGACAGAGGTGGGCAAAGACAGCTAAGTAATTCTGTGTGCTACAGGGCGAGGTAGATGAAGGGCTGGCAAGAGGTGAGAGTTCAGGTGGCCAAGGGGAACATCTCAGGGCTCACCTCTTTCCCTTACTCTTGCATTCAGCTCATGGGCGCTACCTGAAGTGGAGTTAGGAGACTTCCTTCTCCAAAATATCTCCTGTATTTTGATGTTCCATAATGAGCCAGGGACGACAACTACATAGCGTATGTGCCGCCCCTCCATCTCTTATGCACGGTCAAATCACAACCAGTGGTTAGTCTATGGCACACTCTATTGAAACCTAATTTCCATTAAAGAGGCAACCAGTATTCTTTCTATTTATCTTCTTTTAACTGTGATTATAAACCTTAGCTGGATATTAGCTTCACCAAGAGTTTTTGAAAATACCAGTGCTTAGGACTGACCCTAGAAATTCTGATTTACGTGATTTGAAGAAATCTAGGTGTTAGCTATTTATAAAAGCTCTCCAGGTATTCCTACCATGCAGTCATATGCAACTATCCCTGGAAGGGAATGTATATGCAGATCCCAACCAGACAGTCAGAAGGAGCTTATAAAATTATTTTATCAGTTTCATGAGAGGAGCTGAGGTAAAGGCATTTTGAAAGAGCAGCGCAGGACAGAAAAAGAGTATGCAATGAATTTGAGAGTACTGATTCAAAGTTGCTCAGGACTTACTGTTCCAGATCACAAGGAACATTAGAAGTCAATCTTTTTTTTTTTTTTTCTTTTAAGTCAAACGGTTTTCCTTGCAAGCTGAGCACCTTGCTTTTGAATGTGAGTCACAGATAATGCAGAAATCATTTTTAGCAACCACACCCTCTGTTTGATAGTTCTAATTCCTCTAACATCATGTCTACAGAAACTTTACCAGATGAAGTCTAAAGTACCAAATCCGTCCTCAAGAGTTACAGTACTGTTGATATACATGTAACTATTTCATACACTTAAGTTTGCTAGATAAAGTAAGACAAACACAAAGCTTCTGAGTTTCAAGTATATATTAGAAATTCGTGTGCTATTTTGTAAGACATTCATGATGTATTTTACAATGACTCTACCTACTCCCTAATTAAATAAGGTATTACTGAATAGTGTGAAATGTAAAAGCTTAAAGCCTTAGGAATATTTAAAATTTGCAGGTTAAGGATTCTTTCTTTAAGCTTATTGATCTTAAAATAGTATTTACAGTTCCTTTGGTACACACACGTTTCTATATCAACACAAAGGATTCTATTATGAGCAAATGTATTATAAGTAGAGAGACTAGCAATTTTGTTCTCTTGTTACTCAAAACTTGACCCACAAGCAGCAATACTGGAATAACATGAGAGTCTGTAATGCAGAATCTTAAAGCCCACCAGGTGATTTACAGACAATTAAAATTTGAGAGTCATTCAGATTCACATGGGCTCCCTGTTCTGCTATGTTCTGTCATCAGTGGAAAAGAATGTTCCTTAAGGAGGTTTAAGGAGCAAACCAGAGTAGCAAGAGCCAAGGAATTTACATATCCTTCTTGCTTCAATCATTCATTCAGTATGTTTTTTTTTTTTTTTTTTTTTTGCAATGCATCTAACTTCTCTTAACATAAGTATTCATTAGTAAGCAAGGGTTGAACTACACCATATAGTTCCACCATTCTATTGATCTTTGATAAATCAGTTTTAAGGAGGAGCAAATACCAATACATAAAACTGTGGAAGCACAGTAGAGAGGGTTCTGCTGACGTGCATGTGATTCCGAACTTGCGGGAATTTGTCCTTCCCAGTATGACAAAGGACATACATCCCGGTATGTCCTTCCCAGCCTGCCTAGCAACTAACAAATAGAAGTTTTGTGACAATAAAAGAGACACATATAGCCACACACTCATAAACCTCTACAACTCAGGCACAGACGCTCAAATACTTTTTTTCCAATGACAAAAGCAAATGAAGGCCAAGTAATAACCCATTTGTTCTTCTTGCACTAACAGAGAGCTAGCATTTTTAAAAAGCATTATAGATTCAACATATGTACATGCATTTATTCATGTGCATTAAATGGCTGGCAGCTCATCAAGTGTTCTCTTCTACATCTAATGGGCTGATTTAAAAAAAAATAAGTTTGAGAAGAGTTATTGTAAAAATAATCCAGTGGTCCTTATGTTAGGTTCTTGTGGCTTTTTCCTTATGAATTCTTGGGAGATAACTTGTTTACAAAAAGGGGAACAGGGATCATATTAAGCTTCTCCACTTTCTAGTCTTCCCATTTTATCCCAGGTGGGCATGCTTATCCAGGAGAAGTATGGAGTAAGAGTGTCCCAGCATGTAGTAAACACCCAATCCAATCTCTTTAGATTATGGGAATTTTCAGAGACATGAGAAGTACAAATGATAGCCTCACTGCTGCCACTGGGAATGGACAGTATTGTTCATAATCATTATACTTCAGGAAAATTTAAAAAATGCTCTTTAATAGAAATTAAGAAAAAAATCCCATGTATAATTGCATCACAAAAAATACCTTGGACTAAATGTAACCAAGGAAGTGAAAAACTTGTAGTCTAAAAACTATAAGACACCAATTAAAGAAACTTAAGAGGACACACACACATAGGAAAGATACTCCATGCTCCTGGATTGGAAGCATTAACATAAATGTTCATACTACTCAATGTAACCTACATATTCAATGCAATCTCTATCAAGTACTGATGGCATTTCTCACAGAGATATAACAAAGAATCCTAAAATTTGTATGAAACCACAAAAGACCCCAAATAGCCAAGGCAATCTTGAGAAAGAAAACAAAGCTGGGGGCATCACACTCCCTGATTCAAACTACACTGCAAAGCTGTAATAATCCAAACAGAATAGTACTTGTACAGAAACAGAGACGTTGATCAATGGAACAGGATAGATAGCCCAGAAATAAACCCATACTTACACAATATTAACCTATGACAAAGGAGACAAGAATTCACACTGGAAAAATAGACTCTTTAGTAAACAGTGTCGGGAAAACCAGAAAGTTACATACAAAAGAATAAAACTGGACAACTATCTTTTACCATTTGCAAAATAAATTTAACATGGATTAAAGACTTGAATGGAGAACCTGAAACCCTAAAATAGAGTAGAAAAACACAGAGAGAGTAAACTCTTTGGCACTGATCTTAGTAATATCCATATATGTGTGTATACATACATATATATGTGTGTATATATACATATATACATACATATATGTGTGTGTGTGTATTTTTTTTTTATTTTTTATTTTTTTGGTTTTGTTTTGTTTTGAACCAGTCTCCTCAAGCAAGGGCAACAAAAGCTAAAGCAAACAAATGAGATTGCATTAAGTGAAAGTGCTTTCATACAGCAAAGGACACCAATAAAATAAAAAGGCAACCAATTGAAATACTTAAAAACCATATATACAATAAGGGGTTAATATTTAAAAAAATATAAAGAACTTACATAACTGAATATCAAAAAACAAAACAGAAAAACCAATAGCCTAATTAAAAAAAATGGGCAGAGGACTGGAATAGGCATTTTTTTCCTAAAGAAGACATACAGATAACCAACAGATACATGAAAAGATACTCAACATCACTACTCACCATGGAAATGCAAATAAAAACCACATGATTTTATCTTACACCAGTCAGATTAGCTATTACAAAAAAGGAAAAAAAATATATAACAAGTATTGAGGAAAGTGTGGAGAAATGGGAACCCTTGTGCACTGTCGGTGGGAATGTAAACTGGTGCTGCCATTGGGGAAAACAATATGGATGTTTCACAAAACAAAACAAAACACAAAAGCAGAACTACCATATGATCCAGCAATTCCACTTCTGGGTATTTATCCAAAGAAAATGAAAACACCAATACGAAGAGATATATGTATCCCTATGTTTACAGAAGCATTATTTACAATACCCAAGATACGGAAGCAACCTAAATGTTCTTTGACAGAGGAATAAAGATGTGATACACACACACAAATATTATTCATAAAAATAATGGAATCTTCCATCTGTGACAACATGAATGGAGTTAGAGGGTATTATGTTAAGTAAAATAAATCAGAGAAACACAAATAACATATGGCTTTATTTGTATGTGAAATCTAGAAAACAAAACAAAAAAATAAACTAAAACAACAGAAATAGATTCATGGTAAAGAAACTGCTGGTTAGAAGTAGTCAGGAGTCAGGAGGCAGGTGAAAGAAGTAAAGGGGAATAAGAGGTAGGAATTTCCAGTTATAAGTAAATGTTTATATTATAATGTAGAGCATGGGGAATACAATTCATAATATCATAATAACTTTGATGGTCACATATGGTACCCAGACTCATGGGGATCATTTCATAATGTATAAAATATTGAATCAAAATGAGGTACATTTGAAATTAATAGAATATTGTATGCCTACATATGCTCATATAAAAAGTGTGTTAAGAACAGAAATGAAGAAAGCAAAGAGTCAATAAGGTGACTTAATTTTTAAAAATGGATTGAGCAAAGTAGTTCATTACTGCCTCTAGTTCTAATAAAAAGTTACTCTTTAAGAAACTTACAAGCCAAAAGAGTGGTTTAGACTATAGCTTAAATAATGTGTACAAAGATGCCTATACCAAGATAATTTATAAAAACAAAAATTTAGGTATATTCCATATGTTCAAACAGAATAGTTTAAAACAACTTTAGTATATGCACAAGATGAAATCATGCACACTCAATAGAAGTGGTATACTGTAGGCCATTCAGTGATGTCAAAATGTTTATAATACTTGGAGCACCTGGGTGGCTCCATCAGTTAAGCCATCTGGTCATGATTTCACAGTTCATGGGTTTGAACTCTGCGTCGAGCTCTATGCCTGCTTCAGATTCTGTGTCTTCCTCTGTCTCTGAGCCTTCCCTGCTTGCACTCTGTCTCTCTTTCCCTCAAAAATAAACAAACATTAAAAAAAAGTTTGTGATATAATATTACATCTAAACGAACCAAAAAAAAGCACTACATAAAACTCTGAAAAGAAAAAAAAAAAAAGACATAGGAGAGAGAGAAAGAGAGAGACTATATAAAATGTACCACTTCAGAAAAGTAACCCCTTCTTTTAATTATTTATCTCCACCACAAACAGCCACTATGGCATTTAAAAAAAAAACAAAAAACATTTTACCATCTGGCAGATTAAAAGTAAAGCACAGAGAAAATGCAACTTAGTCAGCTTTTTACTATAATTAAACATTTCCAGAGCCTATTAGAATCACCAGTATCCCAAATTTCAAAACCACTAAAAAAGTATGAGCTTTTTATCCTAGAATACACAACAGACTTAAGTTCATATAACTGAAGGAATTTAAAAATTAAAACCAAATGAAAGCTCTCAGGAAGTAACAGAGTACTTTGAATATTTAAAAGATGCAGGTTTTTTTTTTTTTTTTAAATGGGACTCCAAATAAAGAAAAATAACAAGCATTGATGGACTTTCCATTGGACATTTTCTTACTGAAAAGTTAACAGAACTAGAAAGGATTCATGACTTGGTACGCTACCCGTTTCCTTGGCCACTTGTCCTTATGCTTAGGACACTTAGGAAGGTATAGGAGACTATTTAGCTGTGATATTAAATCACTGGCAACCTGTGTCATAAAATTCCCCCAGTAGAAATGTACTTAGCATGGTCTAGTTCAGATGCCCATGTTTCATGCTTAGCTTGGATTCTAAAAGAATTTGCCTTTCATCTTTCATTACTTCAGAGCACATTTTCAGATATATGTGTATTTATATCTGTTTAGATCAAAACATTATATTAAATTTTACAGAAGGATTTTGAGTTTTTAATGAGTTAAGTTATTCTTTTTTTTTTTTTCCTTCCTGAGATGAGGCATGCAGCAGCACTAGTTTCTGTATTCTCTGGGATACACATTGTGGATGCTGTTCAACACTGCAGTCTGCCTCATATCAGCATGAATTAAATATCTGAACGTAAGTTATGCCTCTCATTGGAAAGTTTTAAAAATAAAGGTGCATTAAATCTAATTAAATAATTAGTCAAGACCAATTCAATTGTTTTGGATAAAGAGAAAGTTACAGAAGTCAACTTCCTTCTTTCATGCACCTGCTGTTTGAGATCACCTACTCCATCTGGAGCTGATGCAGTGATTTGATTCTTGGGCTCTTCTGACAGAGCATGTGTTGAATTTGGCATAGGTAAAACCTACCGGATGCTTAGACTCCCATGAGCAAGCATTTCTTAATTTTCATGTAAACTTTTAAAGTGGGATCCTTCGCAAAGTGAGGAATGGCCTAAGGCCCCAAATGTCTTAACAGTCTTAACACGACAAAATGGCAACGCCATACAGAGCTCTCTAGTTTCATAAGGCTTATTTTCACGTGAGATTTCCACAAAGGGTGTTTTTTTTCCTCCTCCGCCCACCTCCCCCCCAAATGAATGTGTTAATTTGTCAAAGTGAAATCTTGCCACTTTCTCATCTACTGTGATATATACTATGCTTTATATATAAATATATTGACCTATTGATATATATTGATATTAATATATGTATTATATATTTTATATTATAAAATGTAGTATTTTTTTCTTCTCCCTATGGTAAACCATGTTTCCCTAAACAAAAGAGTCATGATCCTTAGAATATCTTTTTCATCTTCTTAGTCCTCCAGGTGGAAACATTCTTACCTAATTTAAATAAAATGGTCAAAGACCTCTTGCTTGATTTCATCAGTGTTTTCTCAAGGATTATTTCCTACTCTCTTACCTGGCTTCCAAAATCCTGTGTTGTGTATATGTGTTTGTGTGTGTGTGTCTGTGCATTGTGACTCCATATGATATCACAAATGCATTAGCGCAATCTCAAAAAACAGTTGCTTTTGTATTATTCACAACATTTTCTACTTAGGCTCTCAATGAGTCAAGCATATATTGTTGTCCATTTTATTATTTCTCCTGTTTATGAGTCTCTGTGATTGGAACATTCTACGCCATAATTCACAAGATTACTCTTAATTCTACTCTTTTTCCTGTGATTTTAGCCATTTAGTTGCCCTGAAACCATGGGGATCAATATTCATTCACATTTAAATCTTAACTATTCATCTTTCTACCATTTTCTTTTGCACTTTCTCCCTTTTTTTTTTTTTTTCATTTTCGGTATTAACAATAAATCGTGTGCAAATTGTTGACTATAAAGCACATTTTCTGCTAACATTCTGCAAATTCCAGTACCTTATTTGGTCTGATTATTCAATACTCTAATGACTTACTGCCTCTGTTCCAAGACTAACGTTGATCATTAGATTTAGCCGCAAAGAGGTTATAAAGAAAGTCATTATGTGCAGACACAGAACCCAGCAGTGCTGTGTTGGACTAAAAGGGGAGTACAGCTGGGTAAGTGGAAGGAGACAGGGATATACAGGAAACAGATCTCAAACAGAAGTGTGTGTGTGTGTGTGTGTGTGTGTGTGTGTGTTTGTGGTGTGTGTGCGTGTGTGTGTGACAGAGGGAGGGGAATATGTGTCTGTAAAGAAAGTCTTTAAATCTATTTGGATAGGATACAGTATACAAGAAAAGATTGAAATTAAAAAAAATGTTCTGCTTCTACCTCAGATATAAAAAAAATAATGGAAAGAATATTTCCCCCACTCTAAAAAAGAAAGAAAGTGGAATAAACTATAAAATCACAACTTTAAGAGACCTGTTCTCATAAGACATGTGACCAGGTAAATCAGCTCCTTTTCCCCCAGGGGAAGGGGGCACACATGGTACATTTTAGCTCCTTCACCCAGCCTGAGTCATCCTTAGAGTACTTTGAAGCCAATGGTTCAATGACTATAACCACAGATAAGTTTTAGATTAGGAAGAGGAATAACCAATTTCACTTGGAAATACTTTTTACTCTTAAACAGTTCCTCTTATTCTACACAAGATGTCTATACATCATGGCACTCAACAGAGCAAAATTAAAATTACAAAGAAAAAAATCATTAAGACATGCAGCAGTTAAGAGAACCAGACTCAGAGATCACCAGATGTTGGAACTATTAAATGGAGAAATTAGAGTAACTATAATTAATATATTGAAGACTCTGTTTTAAAAGATGGAAAATCTGCACAAACTGGTGAGAAATATCAGTGGAGAGATGGAAAAGTTAAGAAAGAGCCCAATGGAGATTTTATTTTGAACAACTTTGATGAAGTAAACAAACTCCTTGAAAGACACAAAACCTCTCTCAAGAAGAAACAGACAGCCTGAATAGTTCTGTATCTATTAAAGAAATTCAATTCCTTGTGAAATAACCATCCAACATATTCAGGTCCAGATTTGCCTTCACTGACAAACTGCATCAAATATATAAGACAGAAATAATACCAGTGGTACACAAACTCTTTCCAAATACATAGAAGGAAGAAGCCCTTTCTGACTCATTTTATAATTCCCTGATATCAAAAGAGAGTGGGGTAATCATAAGTGTCAAGTCTCTTAGACAACTAACCTATATTTGGAGAATTAAGAATATCTTAAATGTGAGAGAACATGGAAGAAATAAATCGTCATTTTTCCATGTAGACTTTGTTATGAATCTCAGAGATTGGTTTTACTTAGCTCCATAGAATAAGAGGTGAGGTTGGATGCAGAGAGTGAAAAAGAATTTGTACCATCAGTGATGTGAAAGAATATGGTCTATTTAGCCCAGAGAAGAGGTAAAATAGCAGATTAAAGATATCCACTAGGGTTCCTGGATGATGTGAAAGGCCTGTGAAGTTTGGTGGCCACGAATCAACAATGCATTTTTCCTATTTTTCATTGTCCTTGCCTCTCAGGTGTTTTGCTTCTGTATTCATCATCACATGGTAGCATGGTGCTTTGGACAAAACTCTCCAGTGCATAATCTCCCCAGAAATAATGCTCTGATAAACGGTTTAATTCAAAACCCCAAACATAGCATAGAAGAAAAGCATGAGCTTAGGGAGCGAGTCATTTAGGAGCACTTAACCCTGAAAGAGCAAGAGCATCTGTCTTCTCTAGAGCTTCAATGTCCTCATCTTTAGTTTGAGAACAATAATTCTTTCCGTAAGATTCGTTAGAAGGGAAGCTGCTGACAAATATATATATATATGTAGTAAATATATCCTATTATATTTAGTCTATTAATGGGTGACATCTGTTGAATTCTTACTATTCTTAACTGTTCTAGTAAGAATTCAACAGATGTCATCCATTAATAGACTAAATATAGTACAAAAAAGAGCACTAACACTTCTGAGGATCCCCTCTCCACCCCTCATTTAGCTCCATGGCTCTGCAATGTGGTCTACACAATAGGCTGAGGGAGTCAGACACAGCTGCTAGTCACACATGCACAGAATCAAATCACTCCCTCAGACTTATCTTGCTTTATTAAATTGGTAGACTTTATCTTTAAGAGAAGTTTTAGGTTTACAGGAAAAAAAAAAAAAAACTGAACCGAAAGTATGGAGTTCCCATATACTGTCTCACCCTCCTCCCTCCCCCAACAATTGCTCCTATCATTGGCTCCAGTTTTGACATCTTGCATTGGTGTGGTATATTCATTAAAACTGATGAGCTGATATTGATGCATCATTATTAACTAGAGTCCATAGTGTTAACTAGAGTCCATAGTGTACAGTAGGGTTCACTTTTTGTGTTGGAAACTTCTATGGGTTTTGACAAAAGCATAATGTTATGTATTCACCATTACAATACCATATGAAATCATTTCATGATTTTAGGTGGCTCATTAATCCAGAGATAGGATTCTTTGGATGTGATAGTTTTGGGTTCAAATCCTCGATGATCCCACTTCCTTTTCGTTTGGATTTAGAGAATTGAAGAAAACAAAAGCATTTCCCCAAAATAACTTCATGGGCCTAAAACCCCTTGTGTTCTTCTTTTTCAGGTACGCTCTCTACCTTTCCTATAAACTATGAGAACCATGAATCATTTTACTATCTATTTGCCTTTTCCAGAATGTCATATAGTTGGCATCATACTACATACATCATGCTTTGCTTTTTCAGATTGACTTCTTTCATTTAGCTATATACATTTAAGATTTTTTATGTCTTTTCATGGCTTCAAAGCTCATTTCCTTTTCTCACTGATATACCTTTTTATGGACATATCACAGTTGGTTTATTCATTCATATATTGAAGGACATCTTTGTTGTTTCCAAATTTTGGTAATTATGAATAGAGTTCTATAAACATTCTTATGCAGGATTTCTGTGGATGTAAAATTTGAAGTCATCTGTGTAAATACCAGGGAGAATGACTGCTGGATTGTATGACAGGGTTATATTTAGCTTTGTAAATATAATCTGGATCCCAAAATGGCTGTCCCATTTTTATTTTTATTTTTGTTGTTGTTGTTCATGATAGTGTATCTAAAGAAGCATCACGAAACCTATGTTAACCTGAATATTTTTCCTATCTTGTCTCCCAGAAATTTTAGTTTGGGTTTTGTATTTAAGACTATGATCCATTTTGAGTTAATTCTGTGAAAGGTTTAAGGTCTGTGTCTAGATTTTTTTGGCCTGTGAATGTCCAAATATTCCAGTACCATTTATTGAAAAGACAATCCTGTCTCCATTGAATTGCTTTTACTCTCTTGTTAGTTGACTATATTTGTGTGGATCTATTTCTGGACTCTATTCTTGTCCACTGGTCTTTTTGTCTATATCATACTCTTAATTACTGAAGCTTTACAGAAAGTCTTGAAGTCCTGGAATGACAATCTTTCAAACTGGTTCTTCTTCAATATCTTATTGATTATTCTGGGTCCTTTTATCTTCCATACAAACTTTAGAGTCATTTTGTCAATGCTCATAAAATAACTTCTTGAGATTTTAATTAGGATTGTGTTGAATCCATGTGTTAAGTTAGAAGGCAACATCTTACAACACTGAGTCTTTTACAGATGAACCTGAACTATATCTGTATCTATTTAGATATCCTTTCATTTATTTAATCAGAATTTTACATTTTTCCTCATATCAATATAGTATGTGCTTTGTTAGATTTATACCTAAATATTTAATTTCTTTTTTTAAAGACATTATTTTGGAGAGAGACAAAGTGTGAGTAGGTCAGACAAATAATCTGAAGCAGGTTCCAGGCTCTAAGCTGTGTGCACAGAGTCTGATGCAGGGCTTGAACTCACAAACCATGAGATCATGATCAGAGCCAAAGTTGGATGCTTAATCAACTGAGCCACCCAGGTGCCATCCTAAATATTTAATTTCTTAATAATGTAAATGGGGTTATATTTTAAAATTCAAATCCCAATTGTTCACTGTTGGTATATAGAATTCTATTGACTTTTATGTTTTACCCATTATCATGCAGTCTTACAATAATTGCTAAATAATTTTGTCAATTCTTTGAGATTTTCTACATGGACAATCATGTCATCTGAGACTATTTTATTCTGTCCTTCCTAATCTGTATATATTTATTTTTCTTGTCATACTACATTAACTAGGACTTCCAATAAGATGTTATGTAACAGTGGTGAGGTGGGACAGCCTTGCCTGTTCCAGACCTTAAAGGGAAAGCCACTAGTTTTTCACCACTAAGTACAATGCTAGCTATAGGTTTCTGCAGATGTTATCAAGTTGAGGAAGTTCCCCTCTACTCTAAGTTTGCTGAATGTTTTAAACATGAAGCAGTGTTGCATTTTGTCAAATCTGCTGCATCTACTGATATGATCATGTCAGTTTTCTTCTTTAGTTTGTTGATATGATAGAAATATTAATTGCCTTTTGAATGTAGAATCACCCTTACATACTTGGGATTAATGGCATTTAGTCATGCTGTAGAATTCGTCTGATACATTGTTGGATTCAATTTATTAATATTTTGTTGAGTTTGCATCTATGTTCATGAGAACTGGTTTGTAGTTTTCTTTGCCTAAAATGTCCTTGTCTGATTTTGTTATTAGGGTACTTCTTGACTAATAACAAGTTAGAGATATTTTCTGTTTCTATTTTATGGAAAAGATTGTAGAAAACTGTTATCATTTTTTCCCCTTAAATGTTTGGTAGAATTCACCAGTAAAACCTTCTGGCCCTGGTGTTTTCTTCTTTGCCACACTATTAATTATTCATTTATTTAAAAGTATAAGCTTTTTCAGGCTATTCTCTTTGTGTGACTTCTGCTAGATAGTTCCTATCAAGATTGATCCAATTCTTCTATACTATCAAATTTATGAGTATATATTTTATAATATTCCTTTAGTATCCTTTTAACATATATGGAATTAATAGTTACGGTCTCTTTTTCTGTTCTGATATTAGCAATTTGTGTTCCCTCTTTTATCTATCTATCTATCTATCTATCTATCTATCCATCCATCCATCCATCCATCCATCCATCCATCCATCCATCCATGCTTGGTTATGCTGGCTAGAAATTTATCATTCTTACTGATTGTTTCAAATAGGCTTTTGGGTTTCCTGATCTTTCTACTGATTTCTTGTGTTCAGTGCCATGTACTGCTCTAAATTTTATTATTTCTTTTTTCTGCTTTGTCTGAAATTAATATAGGTATTCTGGCTTTATGTTGATTAGTGTTAGCCTGATATATCTTTATACATGCTTTTACATTTAATCTATCTGTACCTTTATATTTGAGTTGATGTATCTATGGACAAGATATAAGTTCAGTTGAGTTAAAGATATAAGTTGAGTTCAATTTGTTTGTTTGTTTGTTTTAATCCACTCTAATAGTCTCCATCTTTTGATTGGTGCACTTAATCCATTCACATTTACAGTGATTACTGACATAACTGGATTCGTATCTATCATGGGTTACTTTTCCTATCCATTGAAGTTGTTACTCTAGTTTTAATTAAACAGCTTATATTATTCCACTTTATTTCTTCTCTTAGCACGTCAATTATATTTCTTTTAATTTTATCCATCCATCCATCTACCCACCCATGGTTTTCTTCCTTCCTTTCTTCCTTCCTATTTAGTCATTGACCTAGAGTTTTCAATATAAATTTATAATTAATCTAAATTCACTTGTAAATAACACTATATTGCTTCATGGATAGTTCAGGTTCCTTCTAACAAAGCATCCCTAATTCTTCTCTCCCATCCTGTACTTCATTGCTTTCATTCTCCTCACTTATCCATAAGCCATAAAGACTCAATAGATCATTATTATATTTTGAACATATCTTTACCTGTTAGATTAATTAAGAACAGGAAAAATAGAAGACTTTATTTTACTTTGACTTATTCATCTCTAACACTTTTCTTTCTCTTTTTTTTCAACTATTCATATTTCAGGCCTGTATATTTCTTTTCTTTTTGAAGAGCTTCTTTGGATGTTCTTAAAAGGCTGATTTACTCAGTTTCTCTTTTAGAAAATATATTTTTCCCTCATTTGTAAGGATATTTTAATTGTATGCAGGATTTTAGGTGGGTAGTCTATTGCTTTGAATAGTTTAAATACACTATGCTTTCCTCTTGCCTACATCGTCTCTCCAAAGTCCATTATAATTGTTATCCTTGTTACTCTATCTGTGAGGTACTTTTTGGTCCTCCCTTTGTCTTCTTTCAAAATTTCTTAGTCTGTGGTTTTCTGAAGTTTAATTATAACGTGTCCAGATGTAGTTTTTTGGCATTTATCCTACTTGGCGTTCCCTAACTTTCCTGTATCTGTGGTTTGGTGTCTGATACTAATTTTGGAATATTTTCGATATTACTTCAAATTTTTCTCATGTTACTTTTTGTCTGTATCCTTCTGGCAGTCACATTACATGTAAATTTTTTGTAAATGTCACACTTTGTTTTTTTCTTTTTTCGGAGGGTACTGTGTTGCACATTTTTCTTTTCTTTTCTTTCTCTCTTTGCCTCTCAGTTTGGGAAATTTCTATTGACTTCTCATTCAAGTTTATTTAGTCTTACCTTGATCATGGACAGTCTACTGATGGAACTGCTGAACACATGTTTATTTTTGTTATAGTGTTCTTCATTTCTCACAATTCCTTTTGACCCTTCAGAGTTTCCATCTCTGCTTACACCACTCATCTAATCTGACATGTTTTCCATTTTTTCCCATTAGAACTCTCAGTATATTAATCATATTTATTTGAAAATACCCTCTGATAATTCTAAAATCTCTGCCATGTCTGAGTCTGATTGTGAGATTATGGGTTTTTTTCTCCTTTTATGTATGTCTTTTAATTTCTTGTTAAAAGCCAGACATAATGCATCAGGTGATAGGAACTGAGATAAACAGGCCTTTCATTTGTGGTTTTATGTTCACTTGACCAGGAGTTATATGCCTGCTCAACTGTTTATTGCAACTGTGTATTTCAGAGAATAAAATTTCTTCTACTGTCCTTGTTTTTGTTTCCTCTGTCATCCTTAGGTTTTTCGTGGAGACTCCTTAAATCGTGTCTGTGGCTTACCGTGCTTTCAGCTATAATTGTTGTTATTATAGGGGAACCCTATTGAGGTGGTTATAGAGTGAAGGATGTAGGAAAGCATCTATTATCCTATAATTAGATCTCAGTCTTTTCATGGGCCTGTCCTTTGACACTTTCTCAAGAACTTTCCACCTCCTCCCCAGGTTAGTTAAAGCTGGAAGTCCAGTGTGACCTGGACCTGGGCTGAGTATTTTCCTTCTTCCTGCTCAGTTAGGCTCTGCTAGAATCCAAGTGTGTTAGGCTCTGGTAAAACAGTTTCTTCAGGGGGCAGTCTTTTGTTAAGCAGAACAGAATGTTCCAGGCATATTTCAGAATGGTTTCTTTTTCTCTTTCACTAACAGAAGTACATGGACATTTTTCTTTGATCTTCATCCCACGAATCTGGTGGGGATCCTGATGAAACCTCATGAAAGTATGAGGACTCCCCGAAGATTGCCTCCTCTCTGGAGTTTTTGTTTGTTTGTTTGTTTATGTTTTATTTTTGAGAGACACCACAAGTAGGGGAGGTTGCAGAGAGAGAGGAAGACAAAGAATCTGAAGTAGGCTCCAGGTTCTGAACTGTCAGCACAGAGCCTGACACAGGACTGGAACCTACGAACCATGAGAATATGACCTGAGCCCAAGTGGGATGCTCAACTGACTGAGACACCCTGGTGCCTCTGCCCTGTGTCTGGAGTTTTTAACTCTCAGACCCAGCAACACTGAGCCTCTGGGAGCTCATGAGAGTACAGCTGTTCTATCAGTGCTGCCTCTGGCTGCCTCTACTTTTGGGCTTTTGTCCCATTAAGCTGTGGTCTAGGGACCCACCCATCTTTCCAGTTTCAATGAAAATGCTTTGTTTTGTGACCTTAATTCTCTGATGAACTAAGATGGGTTATTGACTTGCAGGGCTGTTGTTGTTGCTTTTCAAGTTTTGTTTTATAAAGATGAGACTGAGTGCTTCCAAGCTCTTCACGTGTTGAACCAGAAATCTGTGGTTCAGAATTGAAGTTTCTGAGCTAAAAAAGCATACTACATAACAACAATCTTACTTTAGGAATGAGAAAACTGTGATTCTGATTAGATAAATTCCCAAAGTCACAACATAGTGAATTGCTGGACTGAGTCTACAACTTCTGTCTCCTGGCTTGTAGTCTCATGCCCCATTCCTTACTCCACGCTGCCAAGCTTTATCAAGGCTTATCCTTATCAAGGACCTGCACTCTTGCTGATTATTTTCCTTCAACTTCTCTCTTTTTGCTGAATTCTTCTCATAAGAAGCTAATATGATTGAACCTCCCCCACGTGGAAACAAGAAACCAAGTATTTCCCCATAGCTGCTATCCTACCTCTTCCCTTAAAGGAAGAAAAAAAAAAAAAAAGCAAAACAAAACAAAAACAATGATGTGAAATTATATCAGTATAGATATATGTACAACATATGGGTTTGTGAAAAATATTCCACTGGAGGGAAGAAGAAAATGTTAAAACTACATATATGATTTATTTTGATCTCATTCACTTAGATATATTCTGATTATTCTATTATATACTGTTTGTAGACAAATGAATATATATATATATATATATGGAACATACTCCAAAAATTTACTGAAGAGAAATACAAAACAAAGAATTTGGAAGCTGACGTAAATGATTACTAAGTTCTTGCTAACTGTAAATGTAGTTTGGATATGTAATGATGGACATACCACAAGGGACTTTTGTGATCATTTTCTCATTTAACTACGTACATCTTATAGACACATTGCAGGTCTGGATGTGAATTGAGTGCATGGTGTCCATTATCAAACATATAATCTCAAGGACTTTTTTTGTGTGTGTGGTTCTTATTGCCATATTTATACAACTGATTTGCAAGTTTTCTGTGTCTTAACATTTTATAAATGTGTCAATTCCTAGGAGTTCTGCTGATAAGATTCTATATAAGGCAGAGAAGGGATACAGCAGTTCAATCACTGCATGGGTTCATTTGAGTACAAACACATTTCTCTCATTCTTACTGAACTTTTTTCTTTTGTATCAACACTAATATCCCAAAGATATCTCTGATCCTATTTGGAATAACATAAATGTGTCTTCAGATTGTACAAATTAAAATAAAGTTAAAGACAAAAAAAAAAAAAAAAAAAGGATGGTATCAGAAATGCCTGGGTGGCTCAGTTGGTTAAGCGTCTGACTCCTGATTTCAGTTCAGGTTATGGTATCAAGGTTCATGAGCTTGAGCCCCACATATGGCTCTATGCTGACAGCTCAGAACCTGGAGCTGCTTGGGATTCTGTCTCCCTTTCTTTCTGTCCCTCCTCTGCTTGCTCTTTCTCTCTCTCACTGAAATAAAAATAAACTTAAATAAATAAATAGAAGAACATGGAATTTATGTTTGATATAATGAAAAAATTGTTGATGCAATGATAACATATGTTTGTGGCAGATCATATGCTACTCCTTGTCTATTTGATTCCACGAGATGTAAAAATGAATACTGTCAAATATCTGTACCTGCATGAGAATACATTATTTTTAGAACTAAGAAGGATTTTAAAATTAACCTTACTGAATCTTTTCATTTTCAAGTAATGAAATAAGCTCTACAAGGTTACATTACTGGCAAAACTTAACTTAGTTTGAGGTTAAATCAGAACCAGGAAAACTCTGGTGTGATGGTTAATAGTATCTATCAACTTGACTGAGCCACAGGGTGTCCAGACATTTGGTCAAGAATTACCCAGGGTGTTTTTTCATGGTGTTTTTGGATGAGTTTAACATATAAATTAGTTGACTGAATAAAACAGATTGCCCTCTCTAATGTGGGTGGGCCTCATCAAATCAGTTCAATGTCTGAATACAAAAAAGGCTGCCTTCCTCTGTGCAAGAAATTCTTCCTATCTGCTAGCCTTTGACTATCACCTTGCCAGCCTAACCTGAAAATCTTGGGACTTCTCATCTTCCTTAATTAATCATATGAACTGATTCCCAGTAATAGATCAATCCCCCCCCCCTTATCTATACATACATGCATACATGCATAGATAGACATAGATATAGACACAGAGAGATCTATCTATTACAGATATGGAAATAGATCATATCTATCACCTACTTGTTTTTTTCTATGTACGTACGCATGTATGTATGTATGTTTGCATGTATGTACGCATCTACCTACCTATCTATCAATCCATCTGCCATCCATCCATCTATCTATCCATCCATTCTATTGGTTCTGTTTCTCTGGAGAAACCTAAACTACTAACATTAGATCACATTACAAAAAGAGCTTGTCATACTCTCCAACCGTATGATGCTCTTTGAAATTTAACATTACCTGAGAGAGAAGTACTATACTACATACTGTAGAATCCATAAGTCCTTCACTGGCCTGAAAGTCCATGAGTTCTAGGGGACTGTCAGCGGGAGTGGTAGGCAGCAGGATAGCATGATACAGGGGTTAAGATCCACCCCACCTCTACCACTGGCCTGAAAGAACATACATCCTTTCTTTACTGAAAGAAGCACTCAGCTGTGTTGGGAAACTTCAGGCTGCACATCAGTATACTAGTCATTTTGTGTTTGTATTCTCTAACAAATTTTAGGGACATAGGAACACCATGAAGAATTTTTCTCAACAAAGTATATATTGATTTGCTCTTCAGAGTATTAATTACAATTACCATTTATTTCGAAATTCTGATTCCAAGTTTTTGGATATGTTTTATAATGTGCATAATATGTTTACATATATACATCAAAGAGGTTTTGGTGGGTCCTGTGTTGCTGATTTTCCAAACATTTTTTAAATCTATATGGATACTATCATTTTCAAGACCTTTGTGAGACTATATTAATAATGTTTCATATAATGTACTATATGAAACTCAACTACAGTAATAGGATACGTGAAACTATATCAATTTCACACATAGTATAACCCATAGTAACAGTAGTACATAACCTTTATTACCACTTAGCAAATTAATTTCAGATTTATTTTATGCAATTTATGTTGTGAAGGACATATGGAAACTCAAATCTAAATGTGTATATTAATGAGCTATGCTGCATTTAGATTCCACTCTGCCTTCCTTTGATAGCAATTTTCAAATAAGATCTATTATATATAACACTGACAAGTCTATGCATCTCAATGAAATAAATCAAAGTTCATTTATGAAAAGTCATGATCTTAGGATAAAATATTGTTAAATACTTTATGATTTATTTTACAAGCAGCTATAAAAAGAATAATAGACAGAGGTAATCAGATTTCTCTATTGCTATTTTACGATGTTGGTCAAAGGGTATTTTACTTCTCTCCACACTGGAGATTTGGTGGTCTTAGCATCATTTTAATAACAGAAATTAAAATGAACCCACGTCTGCTTTGACCCTTATTTGTATTAAAATGGCCATTACAGAGACTGAAGTATAGAAGAGTGGGCAAACATTCAGGATTGGAGTTCTGTGGGGAATGTGCAATTGGAGTTGATACCTTAAGTCAAGAGAGTTAATAGGCTTATGAAAAATAAAGTCTTCCCATCTGTTCTATCAACAAAGGTAAACTGGAGAACTTACCCTTCTTTTCATATTTAACTAGTCCAGTTGATTCTTGTACAACACAGGCTGGGACTGTGTGGGTTCACTTATTCATGGATTTTTTTTTTTTTTTCTGACAAATACAGTACTATAAATGTATTCTCTTTTCCTTTTGATTTTCTTAATAACATTTTCTGTTCTTTAGTATACAGTATATAACACATATGGCAAACAAAAGATGTGTTAAAAACTGTTTACATTACTAGTAAAGCATAAAACAGTAAAGTATAGTAAAAGTCAGTAACAGGCTATAAGGAGTTAGGGTTTTGGATGGGGGTTTATTGTTGTATGTGGATTTTCACCTGTGCAGTGGTTGGTGCCCCTAAAACCCACATTGTTCAAGGGTCAACTGTAATCTCTTATTAATACACTGCTTATTGAACTGCATAGATAACCAAGAGGACTGAGTATTTATAAATTTATAAATTAATTTCAAATAAGTACCTGGAGGTGGGGGATGAAAAGAATGGGGAGTGGGCTAAAGAGCTGAGCTGTGGTGAGGTGGCAATTTAGTCTTCAGTAGGCTAGGCTGTTGCTCAGGTTTAAGAGCCTGTTCAAACTGTTATTAAAAATATATATATATATATAGAGGTATAGTAACCATAGCAACTGACACACCACATGACATTGATATTTTCCCTCCTGAGAAGAAAAAAGCCCATTTTTAAAGCAACTGTCATACACATGAAAAATACCTTCTGATAAACTTACTGAAGTTTTAAACTGCTTCCCCAAGGACCAAAAAAAAAAAAAAAAAAAAGACTTTTAAAAGGTCCACACATTTAAAATTAGGAGGGATCAAAGAAAAAATTCAGGGATTTATTATTTATAATTTAATCTGTGCTCTTCAAAGAGTCAGGGTTGTCATTGTGGAGCCCCTCATGAAATGCAGTAATTTTTTGGGTGATATTTATGCTTGTATCAGGGAAGGGAGGACAGATAACTATTTTGGTCTTGAATAAATGACTGACTGATGTACTTGAAAGTCTTAAAATTTTATGAAACTAAATTCTGTCCTGAATATTTATTATTAATCTCCCTTCCTTCCTTCCTTCCTTCCCTCCCGCCTGCCTGCCTGCCTGCCTTCATGTTACTACCATCAGATATCTTACTATAACACAAGCGTCTCATTTATCAAAAGATTACTCAAGGAAATACCGTCGACATTGAACTATTTGACTTGATAGGAGTATATTAAGATTTCAAAATTGCAGATAACCACCCTCACAATCATTTATGTAACTCTTGCATTGACTTTTATTGCTCTGAAAATATTTTTCAACATTTTATGGCAATCTGAAAAAAGCCATGATACTGGAAGATTTTGGACTGGGTCCTTTAAACAGTAACGGAGTCAGAGAGAAGTGAAAGAACCAGCCAAGGAGAGAAGAAGGTACAGCCAGTAAGATGCAAAGAAAACAAAAATAAAAATGATGTCTTAGAATCCAAAGGAAGAAAGATTGAGAAAGGAAGGGTGGTCAACTGTATCCATTGTTGCTGGAACAAACTGAGCATTTTTCACTGACTTTAGGGATGGAGAAGTCAACAATTTCATTGATGCGGGGAGAGTAAAACCCAGATTGCAGTAGTTCAGGCGATAACAGGAGTAAAAGGGTGAGAGAGAGAATTTATATAGGTAACATTTGTAAGCTTCTCTGCAAAGGGGCTAAAAATACTGGTTAGTGCATTCAAGAGGGAGCTTTGATTTTAGATGGGAGAAGAGTGTGTGAGTATGTTCTGCAAGGGATGACAGAACAGATGGGCTCTGCTACAAATAAGGGTTGAGTGCAGAAATATGATATAGTTAATCTAGGACAAAAGGCTAAAAAACAGTGAAATACATGCTGGAAATAAGTGTGTGTGGCGATAGAAATCCATAAATTTAATTTTCTATTTGGTATAGGAAATTAAGCTAACGTGTAAAAGTGAGGATGTTGGGATAAGATGTGTGCAGTGTGTAGTAGGCTGGGAAGTGTCTGGGTTAGGGAAATGTAAAACGATCCCTGGACAGCTTTCAGGATTCATCTGAGGTATGTGTTATAAATTTAAAATGTGCGTGTGTGAGTGAGTGTGTGTGTGTGTGTGTGTGTGTGTGTGTGTGTTTCTTCAGCATATTTAGTAAAGGATAGCAGGTGTGGAATAGGAGGCTGGATTTAAGAAAGGCTCTGATTTTGCTAGGTTAGTACAATGAAGTGAGAGAGGAGTAAGAAAGTCAAAGGAAATGCGAGGAAGTAATTATAATGGCTCACCTGGAGTCTAAGCCAATTTAAAAGGAGATACAAAGTATCTAGGGAATTAAGTAGAGCAAAAAAGCTGGTGAAATACATAGAATGGAATCTCCAGCTAGTAAATGTTGTGGCAACTGGGGGACTCCAGAGAACCTGCTGGAAAGAGTAAATGTAAAGCACAGGGCACAGGAATTTGAGATGATGAAGGAGTTGCAGTAAATGGTGTTGCATAAGGGCTAATTTAAAATCCTACTCCATTTATTAAAGACATTTATAGCACAGAAATTTTTCACACAGATGATACTGCTAAATACTAAAAATGTAGCTACATGAGAGCAAAAGTTCTATTTGTTGCCTTCTCTGATACTTACCTAATGTCAAATTATGAGTATGACATAAGACAATTTGAATATACATTAGTTGAATAAACGGATGGATGAATGGACAGGTACATGGATGGATGGATGGATGGATCAAAGTGTCGTTATATTCCTAATTAACAAAGAAAACTGATAGTTAGTAAATTAAAGCTGTAGGCTGTTCAGTGAAGCTAAGAACACTTCTATGGTTCATCTGCCTTTGAAATACCATTAACATGTTCCAAAGGTGTAAGGAATCCTTCTGCATTATTCCATATCAACTTCTCTATTCATATGTACTACTTAATGCAAGTCTCAGTATCAGCTTTCTCCGGAACTCAATTAATGGGCTATCGTTTTTTTTTTTTTTTCTTATTTGTTTTGCTACAAAAATCCCCTAAGGTTAGTCAGTGAGTATTTCCTTCCCCTGTCACCCCCCCTTATTTCTTTGTTTTGGTCCTTTTTTTTTTTCTAGTCAGTGAGTGCATTTTTTTTTTTTTTTTTT